>NW_027104384.1:1005027-1011145 GCF_902728285.1 Clytia hemisphaerica
ATGTTTTGATGGGTCGTTTGGGATTTTGAACCCTCCATAGATACTCGTTCGCTGCCACGTATAATTCAAGCATATCTATATTTTCCTAAATGATCAGACTATGAAATTATTCGGGGAAAAGCTGAAACTGCTTAACCCTATTCAAACTAGGCTTTTAGGGGCGGTTCAGAACTAGGAGGGGGGGGGGGCTTTTCCTGTAACACCCCTTAACTTTTGGCACACAAGATCCTTGTCACGTATGAGTGGTCAGAAAGAGGAAAAGAAAAACATTTCTTCCTTATATCACCGTAACATAACAATAGCAACAATTATTTTAGGCTTTTGTAAATGTGATTGAGTTGAAGTTTAACTCACTGTTCCTTGACTTTCTTTTTTTATTGTCAGCCTATAAAGTTCCTTAACAATTCCTTATTTTTCGGACCATTTTCATCCTCAAGTTCCTTATGAACGTGTCCCTTATATAAATAAAAGCGTGTATGTAAATTCGGGAGACAAGAGTATATTCTTGAATGTATTTTGGGCGTACCAATGCCATTAACTATGCTCTTTTTCACTCACATATATCATACGCAAACATTGTCTGGAGTTAAGGTTTGACTCAAAATTCGGGAGTTGGCAGACTTCAAAAACGGTGTGTTCGCATTCTTACATTCTACAATTTTGACGCTGAAACCTCCCAACTTTTTGAAAATACTGGCATACCTACAATCGGTCAAGCCGTAAAAATTCAAGTGTAATATCAAACTTGTACATCAAAACTATTAATAAAATCTACCTCTCCAAGAATCCTTTGAATTCAAATTTTTGTCTTAAGTATATGAAACAAGAAAAAGAAACCCTGAAGCTCCTAAAACGTCCCAAAGCTAAAATCCTAAATTATTAAATTTAAAGTATTGAAAATACCAGTCAATATTAAATTGGAAACAACTTTTATTGCACTCAAAAGAAGACCAAAGTTCACTTTTACTCTATCTGCTTAACAAAAGAAGAAACCTCCTTTCACTCTTAAAATATAATTACGCTCATTTCGATTTTCCTTTATTTTTCACGTTAGATATGATATGGATTTTGAAATTTGGTTAAATTATTTTATTTTTATTTTTACTTTGTTTTACCGTAATGATTGTTATATATTATTTCTTGTGTTATATTGATTGATATTTTATTATTCTTATTACTTATTGCATATGTCTATGAGACTCCCCCAGCATCTGATCACGATGTCACGCAATTTTTAGTCTTCAATCATGATCACGAAAATCAACAAAAAATTTGGATAATCACGCATCCTTTGAAAAAGTCCAAATCACGCATTACGGCTCAAAAATCTTTCGAATCACGATCACGCTTTGACCTCTGATCACACAATAACGGAGACAAATTTTTCAAATACGGTCTAAAACCCTACTTTATGTAAAGAAATACGCTGAAGCCCCAAATATTAGTAGCATTCGAAAACTTTGAATTAATTCACGTTACTTTCATCACGTTGCTTCATCACAGTATCTTCTATATTTCACAAGAGCGCTCCTAGGCTATTCCTGGATGAATTTCATTTAGACCTCAAAAGAGAGACTACTGCATTGAGATGACGTCTATCATATTTTTAATGTACCGCAAAAACTTCAAAAGTTGAAAATCTTCTTATGCCCGAGAACATCTCCCCCGTGTAAAGTTTTGCCGTACTGTTAAGGTTTGATAGTTGTTATCGATCAATAATTCGAATTGAATTAGAGAGGGTAACCAATGACCATTATAAACCTTGGACTAAGCTATATCCACGTTTTATAGAAAAGTGGGACCCTAATGGTAGCACTACTTGAATAGGAGTTTTTAGAAAAGTGGGACCTTAATGGTAGCACTACTCACGGTGGGTCAATTTGTAGTTCAAGAAAAATTTGCAAGAAGTGGTAACAATCAGGGGGTACCACTATTAAAAAACTCCGACCAAATATTCTGTTAGGCAAGGATCGAGAAAATATCACCCGGGATTATATAGAGCTCAGCGGCGGATTGAGCACGTTACGTAGCAGTGTGCAAGTTACAGAGAGGGAAAGGTAGTCGGCACGGCAGTATTTTTGTTGTTAAATTAATTTTTTTTTTCTTATTATCATATTTACACAATTCTTTAGTCTGTATGTACATTTATACAAATTAATTTAACCCCACGTGCATCTTGGAAAAAATTTCCTCAAGCTCCACCAGAATTTGAGGAATAGTTGATGAAAGTCCATTTTTGCAGACTGCTGGAATCCTGTATTCTAAAGACCGGCTCCAAATTACCCTTTTTGCCTAAACTAATAAAACTTACAATAAAACTTATTATCATATTTACACAATTCTTTAGTCTGTATGTACATTAATACAAATTAATTTAACCCCACGTGCATCTTGGAAAAATTTCCTCGAGCTCCACCAGAATTTGAGGAATAGTTTATGAGAGTCGATGTTTAGTTTATAGAGTGGTCTGCAAAGTACCATGTACTTAAAGGACCAAATTTTTCCAAACAACAAATTTCAGTCATATCAAACGAGCTAATCGGTAAAAACTTGATTTTAGCGAAAATTTAAAAACCATAGGCGGTGGCCGATGAAATTTTTCAAATTATCTCTAATTATCCATATAATATAAAGCTTGTGAATGTCAAGATTTAAAGTGAGGGGTTGAGCTCGAGGAAAAATGGGTTAATAAAATTGGTACCCAAGTCTAAGTTTAAGTTTAAGTGCAAAGAAAATGATTCAAATTATGAAGAGCAATTATAAGTCATAAAGAATTATATTTAATTTTTAAAACATCTTCGTCTAAAGTGAAACTTCATTCGATTTTATGAAAGTGACTTTTGCAATTCTACGGAGTTTTTTGTCTTTGAGCATGTAAATGCAGGGATTAGCACAACTATTCCCAAGAAAAAGCATATTGGTTATTTGATATAAGTAACCGCTTTCAATTACACTATAAGCATACAGAGTGTGTGAGAAAATGGTTAATCCGGTGCATGTGAAATACACACCAATCAGCCAAAGTGAGCGCCGCACAAGCTTCTTAGAGATGCGCTCTGTTACTTGGGTATTCAATTCTTGTTGGATTGTTGAGTTTGCTCCTACGGCGACGCTTTTTCTTGATTTTTTGAATACAAATAAGATCATGAGGTATAGCACTGGTAAAGATATGATCGTGGTGATGGTAATGGCAAAAGAAATATGACTGTTGAGTATATTTCCTAGAATCACATTGATAAGCATCGGGAAGGCTGGTACAAACCAACACAACACTATTAAGATCCATAACCGCTTCTCTGTGATGAGATCATCAAAAGTGCTTGTTCTTGAAATCTTGAGATATTTGATAGCGGCTAACATGATGATTGTCAAAGATGAAGTTGAGGTCATGCTTAACAGGACCAAGCCAAAAATCCTCATGACGATTGGGAACGATCCAAAATCAAATGTCCAAAAGTTTAGCCACGGATAAACAGGGTAAACAGTGATTGAAACCAAAGCATCGCAAACAGCAAGTGATAATAAAATCAGATCAATATTATCTCGATCGTTTGAATTTTGATTCTTTTTATAAATACTGATGATGGAGACAACATTCCCAATGCCACCAAATATTGTCATCAAACCATAACATATGGTCAGAAATATGCGGAAATGAAAAGACAGACAGATACCGCACAGAAAGCTGAAATTCATGATGAAGAACTGTGTAGCCTCCAATCCTACTCATAAAATGACAACAAGTATATCAGTTTTTCATTATTATAAGTTTTCATATGTTATATTACTTTCTTTTTGGTGTTAGGTCGCCGGTTAGATCTTCTTGATTGGGCGATTACTTGAAGGAAGATAATATCTGAATTTTAAATGAATATGATTTAATATTACACACTCAACATAATCATATCATAAAAACTGGACAAATTTATATATTACCGCATAAATTTAAATAAACGCCCCCCCTCGAATAAACGTCCCTACTTTGAGGAAAACTTTTTAAAGAACGTCCCCTTCGGATAAATGCCTTCCCTCTAGAAAGTGCGTTTATTTGAACAAAGTAGTTGTAAGGAAGTATGATATAAAAGTAAACTCGGATAGATATACGATAATATTTCTATTTCTTTTAATATTGGTTAGAAACCATTTAATAAACACCCCTTCCTTTGAACGGTACCCCTCTCGAATAACAAAAGTAATACCTTATTGGTATATATTTTCGCGTGTTACAAATTTTCGCGAATCGCGAAATTTTTTCGAAAAAACGTGTTTCGCGTGTATTAAATTTCGCGATTGCCGACTTCTGGAAAATTTTCGCGTGTATTAACCTTTACCACGCCTTCTCTTTGGGAACTTCACCCCGTGCACGCCTTGTCTTTTTGGGAAAAATGACAGTTTTACGCTTTCCGTCATAACTTTTGATCTACTAAACCGATTCAAAAAAATAAGCCCATTCTGGAAAGCCCAACTATCCTGCTTTCTAAAAATGTTAAAATGAAGGATTTTCCTCTATCAATGGTGACGCAGTAGTCTTCTGCCTTAGAGTTGAAAAAAATTGAAAACGCAATTTGTCATATTTTTCAAAATTTTAAGTTCCGGTTAAAAAAAAAGTGGGGAGAACATTTGCGATACCATAATTTTCTGGCTCATTGTTTCCACCCTTATAACTACAACTGTAGCCAAAAAATTCACCATCATACCTTTATTAGAAAAGGCAGAATTCTTTTTAGAAAAATTGGTTTTCGAGAAAATTTCCACGTAAATCAGAGGCACGTAAGGCAGAGGCCCCTTGAGGTATTTTTGGGAACTATCCACTAAAAACAGCTAAAATGACTTTCCTTCATCAACCAGCATGAAAGCAATAGAAATAACCTAGTATATACATTTGAAACTCTTGCAGCCTTATCAGAAGCCTTAACTTGGGTTTCGGTGACGGTCGATGACGCCGACCAAGCCTCAGCCTCACCCTTAATGTACGTCATACTAAAGAATAAGGAGGCAGGAAACTTCTCAAACACTGACTAACTAAAACAAGTAATACATAACATTTCCAACCAATAAAACAAACCATTTTCCACTAAATAAAATTAAAAAAGTTAGTTACAGCAGTCAATGAGCTAATATTTCCAAAAGAATATTTTGCCTGATTTTCCAGTTTTTTGACAGTTCAAATCGAAAGTAGGTGTTTCCATTTTTCTCCGTCATATATATTATAATAATAATATATTAATAGACATTTCCCGGGATTTAAATGCGTCTTTAGGCGTTCGGCGCTTTTCTTAACCACCCCTGAAACACGTTATTTACGGCCTCGGCTATATATTAGAACGTAATTTAGGCTCGGCGTGGTAAAGGTTAATTCCGATTCACTAACTAGGCTTTTAGACGTGGGAATATAAAGCAAGAAAAAGATGATTTTGCTTTGAAAAAAACGTTTTGATTAAAATACTAACAATATAAGAAATTTTTTCGCGTGATTTAATTTCGCGATTTTGTAATTTTGAAAATTTTAAACAGTATTAAATTTCGCGAAAATTGACCAAAAAACTCGCGAAATTAAGTACCCGCGAAAATTTGTAACACGCGAAAATATATACCAATAAGGTATACGGTATTTCTTGTAATGGTATTTTCGTATTAATTTTCACTGAAATGCTAATATTCTATTTACCATTCTGTGTACCGAATAGCACATTTATTTGATAACTAGTTTTGCTTCTTCGTCACAAAACAACTTTCCTAAGAAATTGGCCATTTTTAAGGCCGCAAAGCTAAAAATCTTAACAACTTGTTCTAAGACATCCATCTCCTTTGTCTTTTTAAAGATAACACTGCTAGCTTCGTTGCCGCCTCGTTAAAAGCATAAAATGAAACAATATATTTTGATGATAAACCACTTGGTAATACCTCGCTAACAACGTCAAAACTTCGACAAAAGTCTCTGTTGTTCTACTCTTCTCGAGTATTTCATCTATATCATAACAAAGATAATAGAGGCAAAATCATCGTCAGCTTGTCAAAACTCCGACTAATATTTCTAAATCTTGACTTAAAAGTGTCTAATAATTTTAGAGAGTGTGGCATTCTAATTTCGATATTCTTATGACACAGGCTCTCAACT
>NW_027104384.1:1016484-1023560 GCF_902728285.1 Clytia hemisphaerica
AATTTTTAAAACATCTTCGTCTAAAGTGAAACTTCTTGCGATTTTATGAAAGTGACCTTTGCAATTCTACGGAGTTTTTTGTCTTTGAGCATGTAAATACAGGGATTAGCACAACTATTCCCAAGAAAAATCATATTGGTTATTTGATATAAGTGACCGCTTTCAATTACACTATAAGCATACAGAGTGTGTGAGAAAATGGTTAAACCGGTGCATGTGAAATACACACCAATCAGCCAAAGTGAGCGCCGCACAAGCTTCTTAGAAATGCGCTCTGTTACTTGGGTATTCAATTCTTGTTGGATTGTTGAGTTTGCTCTTACGGCGACGCTTTTTCTTGATTTTTTGAATACAAATAAGATCATGAGGTATAGCACTGGTAAAGATATGATCGTGGTGATGGTAATTGCAAAAGAAATATGACTGTTGATTATATTTCCTAGAATCACATTGATAAGCATCGGGAAGGCTGGTACAAACCAACACAACACTATTAAGATCCATAACCGCTTCTCTGTGATGAGATCATCAAAAGTGCTTGATCTTGAAATTTTGAGATATTTGATAGCGGCTAACATGATGATTGTCAAAGATGAAGTTGAGGTCATGCTTAACAGGACCAAGCCAAAAATCCTCATGGCGATTGGGAACGATCCAAAATCAAATGTCCAAAAGTTTAGCCACGGATAAACAGGGTAAACAGTGATTGAAACCAAAGCATCGCAAACAGCAAGTGATAATAAAATCAGATCAATATTATCTCGATCGTTTGAATTTTGATTCTTTTTATAAATACTGATGATGGAGGCAACATTCCCAATGCCACCAAATATTGTCATCAAACCATAACATATGGTCAGAAATATGCGGAAATAAAAAGACAGACAGATACCGCACAGAAAGCTGAAATTCATGATGAAGAACTGCCTTGCTTCGAAGCCTACTCATAAAATGACAACAAGTATATCATTTTTTCATTATTATAAGTTTTCATATGTTATATTACTTTTTTTTGGTGTTAGGTCGCCGGTTAGATAGACTTCTTGATTGGACGATTACTTGAAGATAATATCTGAATTAAACGAATTTTATTTAATATTACACACTCAACATAATAATATAATAAAAACTGGAAAAATTTATATATTACCGCATAAATTAAAATAAACGCCCCCCCTCGAATAAACGTCCCTCCTTTGAGGAAAACTTTTTTAAGAACGCCCCCTTAAATAAACGCCCCCCTTTGGATAAATGCCTTCCCTCTAGGAAGTGCATTTATTTGAACAAAGTAGTTGTAAGAAAGTATGATATAAAAGTAAACTCGGATAGATATACGATAATATTTCTATTTCTTTTAATATTCGAACTGATTTTACCTATATTGACAATTCTTAAACAAATAGTGACAAAATGGCAAATTAAGGTTCCCATTCACTTAATTAAACTGACCTTGGTTAGAAATCATTTAATAAACGCCCCCTTTTTTTGAACGCCCCCCCCCCGAATAAACGCCCCTCGAATAACAAAAGTATGTTAATGTTAACAACTTGTTTTAAATATTTCGGCTATCGAAGCCATCGAAGTTCTTATTTAGTTTTTATAGTAAAAGTGAAAAATTAATTATATCAACTTAAAGATATTAATCAAAGCCATTCTCACGCATAATTATACCGCCTAATACACGTTTAGTGGCCTTATATTTCCACTCCTAGATATAATATATTTTGCAGTACGATCGGAAAATCTCAATTTAGTGGTCATAAGCAGATATTCAATAGGTAAAAGTTGGTCATTGAGATTTATTAACCCGAGGTGATGTAATATTCAACGAGGCATTTCCTTTAGCTTTGTGGCAATCCTTTGCCTTGAGAAGTACAAAAACCCAAAACTTAGCGGTAAAGTATTCAGTTTTAAGCAAATAAAATGTTCAAAGTAACCAAAAGTCATTTGATAATATATTCATCAGCAAAAATTAATCGCTGGTCAAAAATTATTCGGCTATTCATGATATCCACCCTTGCAATGTCTTCCACGTTCTCCACTATTTCTCCTTTTCGAAATGAAACAAACAATAAAAAAAGATAGTTGTTTCTACTTTTTGTTTGGTATTTGCTTGCATTAACACTCGCGGTAAAAAAAATGTTTAACAAAATCGGTAGTAAAATTACAAGTTGGATAAACTCAAATAAAATACAACTGAATTTTTGTGACGAAGCGTGTAGCGTAAAACCCCCAGTGGCTGTTTATTCTGGAGGAAACATTATCTCCTAACCAATGGCATCCGTCACCTCGACCTTCGGAGGTTAAAGGTCTGCCTCCCTTTATGTACAAATTTTTTACTAACGAAAATATTCCATCTGCAAGTGTTTGACCGTCAAATGTAAGAGATCATAAATTTAAATTATAATTATTATAATAATGGATTTTTACGAGGTATGAGTTTCATAGCTTCAAAATGTTATCAATCTATTTGTAATTTTCGTTTAAGGAATACCAAATTCATCAACTTGATAAAACACATCCACGATTCCATGTTTGATAAGTTGTCGGTGTTGAATGTTGATAAGCGTCAATCTCCAATGACCGGCGTTTATTTTGGTAATCGATCGTCTTTTAGTATATTCTATTGTATTCCTTGATGGTTGATCGTCTGAGCCATTGATTGATCATCTGTTTGAAGTCCAGGAAGAAGCGCTCGTCCGATTGTTCCAATGTCATAAAAGTAAAGAAAGGTTGACCGGAGTATACAGGGGCTTATGGTTAAATATAGTACGTGAAAATCTGGAAATTTTGGAGAAGTTTGCTAAAGTATGTTAAAATGATTTTTGAGTGAATGCAATAGCGAGGATGATTTAGAATTTTGAATTCTATTTAAAGACATACGAATCATAATTATCACTTAATGATACGCATGCACAACCTCGTCCCCAGGGCCTGATTCTCACTTTTTTATAATTTTGATGGTCGTTTCGAATCGCCCTGGCAAAAAAGGATTGAAATTCGCTGACGTCAGCGAAAAAAAAGTTGGATTTCAACTATTTTTTCGCAAGCTTTCATTTTCTGGAAGATAATTTTTTTCTGCTGTTACCGTGGTTGCATTGACGTCACAGCTACTAAGAACCAATCACATACCTTAATCGATCAAAACATTAGCTCATCGATGGAAAACGTGTATAAGTTTCTGTTCATGCATTTCTAACCCTTCTCTAAAAAGTTGAAAAAATAGCTCTTGATGATGCCAATGGTAATGGAAAGATTGATAAGCCAGGCATTGACACATGCTGATGGAAATGGGAAGAAGAAAGCATACAGATGATTGATGGTTTATATAAGAAGGTAAATGCTTTTTGTTAAAAGGGATCCATTCATTCATATATACTTGAAGTCAACACTTTTCATTTTCCATGTATCGAAGGTGGTAAAACCAGAACTTTTGTACAAAGAAAAAAAGAACAAGGGTTGGAGACTGTTAATTTGTTCCTATAAAGGAAGGCGCCGTGGTATAGTGGTAGTCGACCTTGGCTTCTGTGCAGGAGGCCAGGATTTGATTCCCACTCACGGCAGTTCACTTGGCA
The DNA here is from genome assembly GCF_902728285.1 of Clytia hemisphaerica. Classification (NCBI taxonomy): domain Eukaryota; kingdom Metazoa; phylum Cnidaria; class Hydrozoa; order Leptothecata; family Clytiidae; genus Clytia; species Clytia hemisphaerica. The sequence continues at coordinate 1,020,060 of NW_027104384.1, forward strand.
AGTGAACGTTCCTTCGCCCGGGTCAACCCATGCCATGTGAGTGGAATCGGGTAGTCAGTTCAAGGTGCTGACGGGACGCTCATTAGTAAGCGTCTATAGTTGCGAGAATAGGCGTCTAAAGCCTCCTGCAACTCAACCAGATAGAAAAAACTTGGAGATTTCGTGTGAAAGCCATGTGATTTTTATTTTTGAAAATTGTTAAAAAATTCCTAAAAACTTGTAGAAAATGGTCTGTTTAGTTCAGTACCTCCCCCATAAAAGTACCAGAGTTTGTTTGGCAATTGTTTGTTTCAATTTATCTGAGAATTATCAAGACAAGGTGAAGCGTGATGCTACAGATCAAATCTGTGTTTAGACTGGACTCACCAAACCTTTATGATAGACGTTAGGTGATCAGGATGGTCCATTGAATAACTAATTACTACAGCATTTAATTACAGCTGTTGCCTTAAGATGAAATAATTTATCCTATTTTGACTAAGGAAAGCTCGTGTATATATGCTGAAGTAATTTCCCTTATTCAATAGAACATAGCGTTAGCCTAAAGGTCTATCATAAGGGTACAGCCTGTTTATTCTGTTATTGAAAATCTATTTTGATCCAAAAGACGCATCAACGTGTAAGTGTATTTTTCAAAGAGGCTTACAAATTTTGTGTCTTGACACTTAATTGAGTTGTTAATTCTAGTGATAGAAAGAAATAATTTTCAAAATATTCTTGATACGAGGTTTAATCTTTTTTCACTTGTTATCCTATATTATATTACAAAAGGATATGATGTTCGTAATTGGGCATATAAATTCTTTCTGGTGCTATAAAGGGCCTTTTAGAAAAAAGTCAGGCAGGTTATTTTGGAATATTTTTGTGTGAGTCAAATTATTTCTACAGTAGGAGAGAACTTAGCAAATCAAGCACATGCATATGTCAACAAGCTCTTTTCTGATCTTTGAAATATCTTACTCCACTGTTTTCATTCAGAAAAATCTTTTTACTTCTCCAATTCTCAGAATTCGAGGAAATTATAACACACTGTAAAATAAAAGAGCCCATATATTATGGATGAATAAATCACTCTGATTAAGAACAAGTTTAATAGCAATATTTTTCGCAGGAACTAATTTCTGTGGAACTAATGCTAGGAGAATGAAGGTTTTGGTTTGGGACTTTTTCAGGAAAATTTCATAAAATTGGGGTTAATTATAAAATGATTTTGGGGGGATTTTTTTCCCGAAAAATTGCAAAGTGACCCCCTTTAAGCGCAAAAGAGTACTGCAAAAATTAGTTCCACGGAATACAATCTTTATACTAAAAATCCTCAAAAGCCTCTAGGAATATGAAAGGGTTTGAGCAAAAAGTGGGTGGCAACAGTGAAAATCATTTCCGCAAAATGTGCCAAGTAAAACCTCAAAGTATTTTTTTGTAACAACTTTCCGAAATTGAGGTATCAGAATTTAAAATTTTTTTAAATGGGTTATTACAGGACAATAGAAGGATCCCACATGCCAAATATTACAAACCATCTGATTACACTTATTATTATGGAAAAGACTCTTCCAAATAGGCTAGAACTTTGTCTGCAAAGTAGTTATTTTTTCTGACAAAGAGCTAAATTGCTGGTTTCAATTTTCATGCAATGCTTTGAAATAAACTGACTTAAAAAATAACATTTGCGATGCTTTTATCAAAGAATTATTGCAATACAGACTGTATCTTTATAAAGTTAATCATAAAGACTGGTGCGTCCAGCCAAACACAGATTCGATCTGTAGCTCTCACTGCACCATATTAAAATTATCCATGCCACATTGTTAGCTTTTTGAATTATCTAATATTAGTGAAACGGGGACTCGGTCAGAAGGCTGTTTATGCAAACATAATTTGCAGAGACCCCCTTTATACCCATCCATCCCCCTTTCTGTGAAGGAATTTTATCCTCCCTCCCTTTCTTACAGAAAATCCGTTTTGAAGGAAACTTGCTCTATGCACCACCAAAATTATTTAAAGAGTACAAAGTATATGCAGCCATTACAATGAAACTTTGCTAGTTTTATCAACCTACACTTTTGCCATCAATCACATTTATTCTTTTAAAGGGACATAAAAGTAGTAAAATGTAAACATTGCGCGAACCACGTGTCATTAAAGAGAACAATTAAAATCACGTGTCCAAAACAAACTTGTAAAACAATTGAACAATCAAAATTAGCCATATTTGGTTTGATCTTTTATTTTGACATGTGACATTTGTTTTCATTTTGTATCGGCTGCATACAGTTTGTTTACAAATTTCGCAAGTCCTGTAAGTAAGTCCCTTTTTTAAACAAACTGACCATATTTGTATATAATCAGATTGGCCAAAATTTTCAAACCCCCTTTATTATTTTATTTCCTAAATTCTCACCCCACCCCAGTTTTTTTTGACAAATCCTGGTACTGTGCCCCCTAGAAAAGACCCCCTGGAAAGACCCAAGAAAAGTTGGCATCCTCTTTTAATAGGGGGTAAAAGGGGGGGTGCAAACTACGGGAAAATTTGAACATGCAAAGCCCTAGAATGTTCAATTGAGATTTATTGTCATCTCATAAAATTGTATAGTCAATAGTGGCAGTAGCTATTAGTGGCAGTGGTAAAATGTAAAAGTGGTAGGCTAGTCTCCTTCCAACCTATCTGCCTATACTTATATATCCGTAAAATTACTTCTTACTTACTTATGAAGCTTTTCCACATCAAACATTATAAAGAAAAAGACCTACCCAGTCTTTAGTACAAAAATAACAAGATAATAACATTTCATTACATATTGACTGAAAGTTTGACTTCGAAAACTGTTTTGCTTTTTAGCAGGCAGACAGCCTGCACTTCACATCGATTTACATATAGACGCCCACACGAAAAAAATGCTGACTCTGTCATAATTTCCCGTGTCGGCGAATAACAACAGATCAAAGGGAATACTAATGTTGTTTGCCAGGGCGATTTGCTACATCCTATATAAAAAGCAAATCGTCATGGGGACGAGGTTGGGCTGGGAGTGGACAACAATAGTGAGTTGTTGGTTACTGACTAGTAATAAAAAATTAGTCAAACCTACAGAGAAAGGGGGTAATAATACATTAAATATAGCCCCTTTATACTACATGCCCCCCTAGCGGGGGAGGGGGACCAGTCTATGCCTAAAAATGTACTGCATTTAGCCGCCATCCATAACCAAGCCAACAGATATGGATGGAGCTGTTGACGGTATATTATTGTACTAGTGCTCTCTGTTTTATATACAAGTTATAAATGTTTAGAAAATGATCAAAATAAAGTATCAAATCCATACCTTTGGGTTCTGTGATAAGATCCATTTCTGTTAGGGCTGTAAGTAAGTAGGCTGTAAGGTAAGCTGATGCGAGCAGAGAACAACAGCCAACAAAATTCCAAAGCGTGAGAAATTGCACAGCTCGGGGTACCATCTTGATAATATCAAATTTTGTCAGTGAAGCGAGCGGAAGCGAACG
>NW_027104384.1:1025567-1078200 GCF_902728285.1 Clytia hemisphaerica
GTAAATAATACTGTTGAAAGAAATCACTCTGACCACACTTTGCAGACCAGATAATTGCTATGATGGAATTAGACAAGGTATGTTGGCATTACACAAAGTTACTATGTCTGATTTTTTGCTTAAACCCCTGTCCTCCTGCATCCTGTAAAACTATAGCACTCCATTATGCTAAGGCGGCAATCACAAATATCTTCATTTCGCGTCCTCGTTGGGTCTAAAAAGTGAGTTGGTCGGTTGGTCGGTCGGTCAGTCGGTCGTAAAAATTTTCGGGTTTCCATTTTTCCATACATTTTTAGAGTGCATTCTTGGAGGAAACTACCCAGCCGGCAAAAAAACGTTTAAAAAACGTTTAAAAAACGTTTTTTTCAGGTTGTATTTGTCGCATTTTACAACGTTTTTTCACAACGTCAAAAAAACGTTTTTAAAACGTTTGTAGATTACGTTTTTGCAAGACGTTTAAAAAACGTTGTTTCAACGTTTTCTTCTAGCTACTTGAAGGACGTCTTTTTGGAACGAATTATGGACGTCTCTAGGACGTTTCCGGGACGTCTTAATTTTATTAATTTCGGTATGGTACGTTTCTGAGACGACTTAAAAACGTCTTTAAAAGTTATTTTAGATTAGTTTGAACACGTCTCTAAGACGTTCTTTGCCAAAATAACTCCTATTCATTGCACTATTATGATAAAGACCGTACACACATTTGAATTTTCTTTGAATGCTCTTTTCTATACAATTTTCTGGGTATGAAAATCTACAATCAGTATAAATTAAACGTAATGAAATCAAAAATTTGATGTTCTTTCTCTTCCGTCCTTCCTTTCTGGCATCTTTGTGATAATCATTCCAAACGTTTCCAGTATGATTGTTATTCGAAGTGTTAAAAACGATATCTTGATTGCGATTTCTTTGGTCTCCTTCACACATTTGCGATCCTGACAAAATAACAGACAAATAGTAAATTTGATGTTTAAAGATTTTTTAGCTGCGGTTGTGACGTTGAAAACTATCTTTTCTTTCCACGGGAAAAAGAATGCTCCAGAAGGATAAAGAAAAAACTTCTTAAATTTCATGGCCAAACTTTATGTTTCACGAAATGTATTCTACCAAGGACTTTGCTAAATTATTGTCGTTGAGACAGGGGTGTTTTCAAGTCAAATTTCAGTAGTTTAAAGTACCAAGCTCACTCAGTGATGCAGGGGTATTCGCAAGAAATTAGTATAGTTTTGGAAAGATATTATTAAAGTCTTGTTACATTCCACCTACCTTTACTAGCATATTTTCGGTACTTTCTGCTGGTGACCACACAAAGTCAGCTGACGATAGTCGCAATAAGGAAACCAATAATACACTCCAGCTTGAATCTGAGGGAAGAGAAGTTAAAATAAAAAGTTTTAACATAAAGTTTACTGAAGATAATGTAATTTTTCCAGGGTTTGCTCTCAAAAATAAATATCATCAGAAATTGAAACCTGAAATAAGCTACACCGATAAAGCCTCTAAGAATTAACTTAAATATCAAAAGCATTTTCAGTTTAATGTAAACTACTTACATTATCTAGTTGATTTTTGTAAGAGAACCAGCCTCTTCCAGTCTTCGTGCATGAAACATCCAACTTTTACAGAACCTTTACTTTGTTTAATTTTTGATTTGAACTACAAGTTATTTCGAATTCGAACGTTTGAACGTTCGAACGTTCGAAAGCTGTCCAGAAAAGAAGCCATTCCATTGTTAATTCGGCGGACGATGGGGGCGGCGAGTGGATGGGACGGGGAGCGGGTGCGTGGTTTTGTAATTTGGAAAGGGCGTGACAGAGAGAATCTACGGCGGGTGGGCGATCTTACGAGTTATTCAAAAAGGGAGTGGGCGTTTTATTAAAATATATTTAACGCTTAAAGAGAAGTCAATAAAGTAATAGAGAAAAAGATATATAGAATATCTTTCCTATCTCAGAGCAGGTAGGTAAAGTCTCAGAAATTTTCTCGGGATAAAAGCTGAGAGTCAATGAGGTTATATTTATATATTTCAAAAATAAATCTTGGGCACTACACTTTCGTCTCAAAAAAACGTTTTATAGACGTTTAAAAAACGTTGATCAAAATCACGTTTAAATCAAGTTTAGAAAAAACGTTTATTAAACGTTGTTAGCAAAACCTTTGAAAAACGTTTGGATTATAACGTTTCAACAACGTTTTATAAACGTTATGAAATAACGCGTTTTCTCTACAACGTTGAAAAAACGTTTTTAAAACGTTTTTTGGCAACGCGTTTTTTCACAACGTATTTAAAACCTAAAAAAAACGTTTTGAAAACGTTGTGTGCCGGCTGGGTGTNGTTCAGACGAAACTAGCACATACAAGCCGTAGTATGATCTAGGAAAAGGATAGAAGCTTTATGTAGGTAAATTCAAGTTCTCATACCAGCACTTCAGAAGGAGTCACTTCTTTAACCAACCGATCCAGTTCCATCATTTTATCCTTTTTGTCGAACTGTAACATTCGATATACTTTCCCGTAATCGATCATTTTAGGGAACGTTAATTTGCTAACTACTTCGTGATAATTTAACGGTAGATGCAGGTTTTCCACCAGGAGTAGAACTTTTTCTGCTGTCGAAGGCTGTCGTACAACTCGGCTCTTCAAACCTAAACATAAAAAGTCGATTTTCAATAACTTCATCATGGACTGGAATAAGATTGTTCTACTTTAGGCATACAAATTTTCGCGAGCAAAAAATTTCACATTTAATGTTTCAAATATAAGAATTTTTATTTCTCAACGATTTTTCACGAGATTCAACGTTCGCGAATTACCCTTGTCAGAACTTGACAAAGTATCAACGCGAAAAAGACCAAAAATTGCAAAAAACACGAAAGTAGTATTATTAGAGTTTAAAGAAAAGAGCTTAAAACTTTGTTTTTAACCTTTAAAAAACTTTAAAGTAAGGTACATCAATTAGGAAACTTAGTAAGCGTAGTATTTATTATACCCAAAGCTTCTTTTTGAATTTCATCCTTCCAATGTTGGATCGTTTTTTCATGCGTTTTCGTATCTTGTAAATCAACGAGTTGTTTTAAATTATCTTCATTCTAAAAAAAATCATTTACCGTTTAATACATGCTGAAAATAAAGTTTAAAATACAGCTTTCTGAATTAAGGCACGAATCAAAGTATTTATATAGGAAATAAAATCTAAAAACCTTGTGATATCTTTTTACTAAATCAGGGACAATTTTCTTAATCTTTGTTTTGTTCCAGTGTAGGACAACTTCGGTAAGCGTTTCTTCTCTTTCTAAAGAGAAAACAAGTAATTAGAAAGATCTAAAGGGAGTCGAAGATGAAACACAGCACCGTTGGTTGATCCGAAAGTATACCACTTCCTTCAGGGATCCTTTTCGCTATTCAACTTTATTTATGATTCGTCAAAGAATACCCTAGAACTGACTGCTTTTTATTACGTAATCTATGATGAAGTTGTTCGGTGTCAATAGGGAGTAAATCTGTTTGTGTTGCTTAAATCAAGCGTCAAATTACAAAGTCATGTCATTGTACAATAGTTCCCATCAAATTGAAGGGTTTGTTTAGCAATCTCATTAAAAACATCAGAAGACACGAAAAAAACCTGGAACGAGGTTGAAAAATATACCGAAAATACTACTTTCAGGTTACAGAGTGTTCATTTGATTTGATCTTTGAAAAAATAAATTACTTTCTGGTAACTGGTATTTTGTGCTGTTTCCAAAACGGGAAAGGTAGCTGAACAGTTGTTCTGTTTCTTCGCCCGTGGAACGGCCTGTACCATCCAACCATTCACCACTCCAAACAACCTGAATAAATTGAAAAAATATGTTGGTGGTAATTTGGCTTTCTCACTGTACATCGAAATATAGCTTAGAAAAATTCAAAAAAAAGATCTACCTGGCACTCCAAAGCGTGTCCTTTTGCATGCATTATCGACAAAGCGGGTTTAATTTGGTCGTTCATTGATGGGTCATCTCGCCGCATAAATGGCCACAATTTGCACATTACGTCGGCGAAGCAAAAGCTAGTTCGACGTGGTACCATGAAGTTCTTGATCAGGAAGTACGGGTACCCAAACACTTCACCTCTGAACATATTGAGGGCTTTCTGCGCTGTCACGTGCCTACATGTGGCCACCTCCAACCCTGTCTCGTCAAGCTTTGCCATTTTTCTGGTGCAATTCTGTGCTGCTGTCCAGGTACCACCGCAAATCGAGTCAATTGCGTCCTATTTTAACATGAATTCTTTTATTATACGAATAGCATGGTCATTTGTCTAAAAAAAAAATCCTGAGAAATTTTATTTTTGTTTTAAGACCTACCAGTGTTTCCACTTCTTTAAACAAAAGTTCTTTGTTATACCATCTATGAAAAAGTTGGTTCAAACTATTACCCCACAATTGAAAATGTACATATTATCAAAAGTCATACTTTAAGTCAGAAACATTATTTTTAAGCAAAGCGAGTATTTTGAGACGCCTGATAGGGAATGTGAGTCAGGGAAAAGAAAATATTGCATCGGAATACAAAAACTTTTCATCCACTTACACAAAGCTTTCCCTGTCATAAATAGTATAAACTTTATTTTTCACGAAGAAACAAATGGACAAAAAGTTAAAAAGTAAAGAAAAAAGACTATTTCACCTCTTCAACTTAACGTTTTAAAAGCACAAAGAATTTACAAACCTTTTTTGTTGGTTTACTGTACAAATTATTAATGAAATCAGAGACGGTATCATTCGAAACAAAGAAACGTCCATCATAAAAAGATTTCCGCTTCCGCCTAAAACAGAGAATTACATTTGGGTTTATTATCAAACCAACATTATCTAGCCAGATCTAATCCCATGGGTATCAGTGCCCGAGATCTCTGACGAATCTGTATTAGCTGTTCTTCAGACAGGGGATTAAGTCCTTCCCAGATTTTAATTTATTTTCAAGAAATCATATTCGTTATCATACTCGTATATTTTAAGCAATGCTATTTTCATTTGTTACTTACTGATAGATTAGTTAGAATTATAATGAGATTAGAAGAACACATTTAAATCATGGCTTCTTTGTAGTGGGTATTATTTAATTAGAGAATTTCGAAAAGTAAATATATAAGACATGAATCAAAGAAGACGAGGTTTTGGGAGCACGAATATAAATTGGTATATTTAAAATAAACCAGTATATTTTACCTATATTCTAAACTTAACAGTTTTATGATTTTGAGGCTAAAATACAATTAATCTAAATCATTCATAGTTCGTTAGGGATTCAGAACCAACCCATTTGGTCTCCATCCTTTAAAGAATGTTAGCGAACCCCCAAAAGTTTCTTAGCAGGATGACTAAAAAAAACCATATGTATAGCAATGTGCCCTCTCGGTTATTACCACAATGGTTTTATGGCAACTCCTGAACTTGGGCACAGGATGTACGGTTACACATTGTGGATTGTCTTGTGGAATCACAAGAATTCTCAAACACTGCGAGTAGCGAGCGATGCATAAAACCACCATTGAATAGATTTAGAGAAAATCCCCCCTCCATGAAAATTGTCGATAACAGTCTATACGGATGAGTACGGTGTAATTTTTGTCGTTTGGAGACAATTACCTCTCCTCTCCAAAGAGAAAAATGCAAGTTTGCAAAGAGAAAAATGCAAGTTTGCAAAGTTCTTTGTCAAGAAGGCTTACAGAAGGCACATATACTTACTTTCCTCGTTTGTACCTATACAGTTTACAATTGCCATCAACGTGATAGCTGTGAGGATGAGGATGACATGCTGGACACTCTAACCAATCTTTTAACTGAATTTGGTCTTTTTTGATCAGACCACAAACACCACTCTCTGAAAGCCATGCTGAAATTGCTTGGATTGATAGTTGCTTTCTAAAAGTATCGATTTGATTCAAATAGTTTGTTGGTTAAGAACAGTGCATCGTGAAAAATTATTACCTTAGAATAAATATATGCAATTTTCTTCATGACTTTCATTAATCCTATGAGATTTTTATAACGGAATACTTAGTAAGGGGTGATATGTTTAATAGCGTCGTAATTAAGTTCATCTTGTTTACTGATTGGCATTGGTCACACAGGAGGTGCATGTAAGTAAACCACACCAAAAATTAATCAAAATCTGCTAAAGCGGAAAAAAGAACCATTTTTTAAATTCATTTTTTTTAAATCTTTTTTCTTTAAAATTCAAACGATTCTCTTCAATAAAACATTGACTTAAAGTAAGGCTTACCCGGCTGTGTTCTTCCGAAATAGCATTTAGAGTTTTCAAAAACGCACGTTCTGAACTCCCAGGCATGAATTTTCTAAAATTGTCCCATAATTGAAACACTTCTTCTTTGAAGAGATAATTCAAGCTTTTCGGGTTACCAGGCCAGAAACCAGAGCATAGAATAACAGCTACAGTAAAAGGATCTGTTGTTGATTCACAATCCTTGCAAGCCAACAAATATTTATTTACATCATAGCGACCTGGAAAATAATTCAAATGTAATTGAATGATTCTTTTTTTAGATTTTGGAGACAAAAATGTTGTGGCAAACACTTCAAACTTGGCAAATTCTGTTCTGGATTGACAAAAATTACCAGTAATAAGTATTGTAATCACTCTCAACCATAATAATTGAAGAAGAACTAAAATAGCAATACCTTTTAATGTAACTATAATGCAAAGTTCATCTTTAACAACCTTTGTTAAATTATTACCACCACAGACAGAGCAAGAACATTTGAGATGTGGGAAGCGAACTAAAGTTAAAATAGGATAATACAATCAGAACAATTTTGATTGTCGAATCTTTTAGACCGGACGTCGAAAAACAAAAAATATACATTTGCGACTTCATTATCTTACAACGGTCATGCGTTAAATCCACTTATTTCATTTCGAACAAATGAAAAATTTATATAATATTACCTGTAGGTGTTATTTCTTTATTATCGTTCAAACATTCACAAACATCAAGGCATCGACCATTTGCCATTCTATCATGGAGTGGATTTGACAGGTGGTAAACATCGTCACAAAGGAAGCAAAACGAATCGTGACAATCCAAACAATGCAAATCACTCGATCTTTCCCTACAAACACAACACAACTCGTTTAAAACTTCTTTGGCTGCCATAGTCTTCCAAATTGGCTGCCTCAACAAGTCCCAGTCATCCTGACAGGCTTGTGATCGCTCAAACCAGGTTTTCCTTTTCTTTTTCTTTTTGACAAATCTCTCTAACAACTCGAACCAGCCATTGAAACAAGATTCTAGAAGAGAAAGATTTTTAATCATTCAATCAGAAGGCTTAAGTCTCTAAATATCGTCTTTTTATATATAATATAACAAAGGAAAGAAAATAAAGGACGAAAAAGAAGGAAGGCAATTACACATACTTTTAACATGAAAGCTAGCTCAGCAGGGTTTGCTAATTTCAATAATCAATTATTATTATTTTAAGATGTTTGTTACCCTTTAAGAAAGTGTTAATTTTCTTCTTTAGCTAAGTTAACGTAGCCTTTCCTCTTAAACTTTTTCAAAAATAATTTTAGGTGAAGCTCATCAAAAAGCAGACCTTAGACACACATTTTGGAAATTTTGCAATATCAATGGTAAACTATCCATATAAAACTTTTGCACAAAAGTAGTTGAGTATTCTTTCACCTGTATTATTGTCATCAACCAAATTCATATCATCATCACCAGCCAAGTTCATATCACTACCACCAACCAAGTTCATATCCTGATCTTCATTGAATAGCTGTTGATGTTGTTTTGGTTACCTGAGATGTACTGTCATCTGAGCCTAAATATATAACAAAACAGACAATTATTTTCAGCATAAAAGACTTAACAGATTGGAGTATTGCCAAAGAGTAATCTTTTTAGATTTGATTTTTTTTTTGGAAATAAAATAAAATAATTAAAATTCGAAAACAAGACTTCGATTTATTTGGAATTATGCTGGTGGGGTCATATGATACCAAACTATTTATCCATAATTTACTTGAATTTCAATATTTTCAAATGAAGGATCCAAAATACTTGTATAAACTTGTTGGAAATGTCAAAAAGTCATGTTTTTAGGCACTGTGCTAGATCAAAATGATCCCTGGTTATGCAATAGATATGTACGAATCAATATTAGAATCAATATAACATACCAATGCATCGTTTCTTGCTTTCTTTTTTTTTCTGAGACCTTTGTCTTTTTGGCTTGTAAATTCTTTTACCTGAAAGAGAGAAGACGACAATTAAATCATTTTTGTAAATCTCTGAAGAGTCCTTCCTTGACTTAAATTTGGAATTTTACTTAAAAGTTGGTCGTTTGAATAGTTTTGCTACTTTATCCCCGACTTTTTATTTGTGAATGATTTTGAAATAAATGTATTCAAAATATTTCTGTGAATCACATTGGCATACCAAAATATAAAAAATTTAATACTTATTTTACTATCTGCAAGCAAGATACTGTAAAAACCACCTTATCTGATTTTTACCTGTTTCTGCAGATCTTCTAAGCTCGACAAATTGAATTCCAGAAGACTTCTTAGCTTTTCCCTTAGCCTTCATGGATCTATTTGTAGCCAAAATTTTCTTCATATTTGTCATCAGTTGAACGCCTAAAAAGAACCCAAAAACACTAAAAAGAATCAAGCTTTAACTAACTTAAACACAGTAACAACACATTTAACTAACACAGTCAAATAGGATAAAAAGTGTAAAATGTATTTTATTTGTTTATTTAACATTTTTGAACATAGAATACTGCTATTCAAAACTGGTTACAACATTTTTTCAAAGACTCATTGTAATCATTTCATATTTTTATGCACTATATCATTAGTAAAGTCGCAAATATTTTGAAGTCGGTTGTGATGAATGTCATAATAGAAGCAGGGCAAGGCAAACAGTAACTACAAGACATGATAGATATTTCATCCAAAATGAAATAAAAAAAAAACATTTATCATATTATACTACTTGTAACGTTGAAAACGATCTGAGAGCAAAGCAGAAGGGTGCCTTCGACCATTCCAGCCCGGCTAGGCCTTCCGAACCAATGTCAACAAAACCTTTATTACTATAATGTGACACGTAGAATCGACTCTATTGAGAATATATTTATTTCAATAATTCTCAAAGGAAAACAATAAGAAAGAAAAGTTATATTTAATATTTAACTTGACACTTTACTTTCTTCTTTAAAATTTCAGAAAAATATTTTAGATAGTCTTGGTTGTACAGCCAAAATCATTCACAGGACAATAAATAATAAGGTTAGCCCAATGTTACATTATTTCTGAAAATAAATGTCAAATATTAATGTCCATTTGACCTGTTTTCCTAAAAAAAGACAAAACAAGGGCGAATGTGTGAAAGATTTCGTTGCTCAATGTCATAGTTATTCATTTGACCAACTGAAACTTTGTGTTTATGTTGAATTTAAATTTGCCATCCAAGAAATTAATAGAAGAAAAGATAACAGAGTTGTTTTATTTTTCAAGCAAAAGCTTTTCGGTGTGTATAAACTGTATATAATCTGCAATGCTAATAATGATGTTAAAAGTTGAAATATATCTATTACAATATCTATGTTAAAAAGGGGGTAATTAAAATTCTGAGTACAGTAAAAGTTATAAAATGTAGTCCTAAAAAAAGAAAGCTCTCCATCATGCCATTCCTATAAAAGAATTAGTCTATTGAAATCTAATTGGTCTGTGGGTCTTTTAAAGGCCATATAATTGGCTTCTAAGTTTTTCTCAAATTAATTTTCTCAGGGGCATTTGATATTATTATTTTCCATTCAAATGTGTGGTCTGGAAAGTTACGCTTTAAGTGGACCCAGGCTAGCTGGTTCAGAGCTTTTTTCAATTTTACCATGTTCTTGTCATCTTGTTTCTACGTACGTTTCGTTTTGTTTCACTAATGTATCATCGAATAGTGATACATTGCACTTCCCTGCCATACTTCTCACCTTATTTCTTTTGTTTTGCTCATAAAATTCCGGTCATTAGATCTCATGTTTACAGATTGAAATGTGTGCTCACTTACAAATCAAAACATAACAAAAATTCACTTTTGTCTTTAAAATGTACATATCACTTATTTGGTATTAAAATACACAATGCAATATGGCAGAGAAGTGCAATGTATCACTATTCGATGGTCACAAGATTTTGTGTTGATTTAATAATAAACTTTTTTGATTGACCAACTGCATTAATATGAGTTAGCCTGACATGATTCAGTTTTAGTCAAACACAATGATGGAGGAGACTTAAAAATTTACATTACCAGGCTAAACCTAGACAGGAGACCCGTTGTGCGTTTTTTTATAATTTGATGTATATACACAAGACGGGTTCGAGCTGTTAGTCTAATATTGGACTCACATTTTTTACAGTGAGAAATTCGAATTTAGCGCTGTCCTCACTTACTAAAATAAAAACCAAATTTCGAAAGTTGCGCTTTTCTCTAAGAAAGTGTGACCAGTAAAAGAAAAACAAAATTTGATTGGCTAAGTTTTCAACCGTTATTAGGATCTGAGAAATTCAAACTCTCAGCCCGCCGTACCATGCTATACATTTTGCCATCAGTTTATCAAAGAAGAAATCATAGCATGGATTCCCAGGCTAGGCCAAACCAAAAACAGTCACAGAATTTCAAATGAAGCACCAAAGCAATAAGAGAAAAAATATAATTTGGAGCAGAATGGTGCAATTCAAAAAGTTGTATTTAATTTTTGCTCAAAATAGTTGCACTCATCAAACTAGATTTTTTATTTTGATGCGTTTGTAAGTTGATTTAATCGGTTGGCAAACGATATCATACTCCAGGATGCATCATCTCTTATTTTCCCCTATTTTCTACTTTCCTATCTTCTATTCTGATTTTCTATCTTTCTCAAGTGTTTCTAACTGTTTTCTAAGTATTTTTCTGCAATTTGCCCGTACCGGTGAAACAGGTCTCCGACCCCGGCTCGAATCACCAAATGCAAGAAACCTTGGTTTACAAACCCAATGCCAATGGGCCATTCGAGAATTTGTCTGTAACAGGGGGCGGACGACACAGGATTTCCGAGGGCAAAAGTTTTCACCAAAATTCGAAATTTCCAAGACGAGAGAAGAAAATGTATGAATTTCCAAGGCAATTGAATTAAAAAAGGCAAAAAAAAAATTTCCGATGCATTCTGGAAAAGTACATGGATTTTTATCGGAATTTCCGACCACCACTGGAAGAGAAAAATTATTTCTGAGGCTAGAAAAAAATTAAAAATGCACGTCGTCCGACAGGGGGTAACAAAAATTTTCTGGAATGGCCCAATGAGACACAACAGAGAGATGTCATTCACAAATACTTATAGCGTGTAATTTACAGACCTTAATTAAGAAAGCTCCCAACCCTACCGGTGCCCCTACAAGGATCCCTACGGGATCCTAAGTTAAGTTCACAGGGTACGAATGGCCCTAAGAAGGCCTCCGGCCTTATATTGTGACTCTCGAGCTCCAACCTTAACCCTAACTGATAATAACCAAACCCCCGTCTAGGGTCGCGGATTGAAAAATTTCACTTGAATCCTGGAGTATGATATCGTCTGCCAACCGATTTAATCAGAACATCCTTATAAAATCAAAACATTCAAATTCTGAAATTTGTTGATGCATTCATTGCTCTGGCCTTAGGTTTAATCATGTTCGATAAGTTCAATTATTATCAACCCCAAAGTGATTGAAAGTCAGGATCATAAAATCGATGTATAAATATTTTTTAGTCTTTTAAAAATCCTGACATCCTGACCTGCTGTAGTAGTGTCAGAAAATCTGCCGTATATTATCTTCGCTTTCTGATTTGAATGATGGCGCTCTACTTTCCCCCCCATCAGAATTAGTAAAGGCAAAAAGTAGTTGAGCTCCAGCTCCTGGACTAGACCTGCTGCAGTCTGACAGTTTCAGTTGCAAGTTGGATCAAAAGTGCCATTCATGTCAAGATGTTTTTCACACATCCAAAGATAAATTACTGCAATAGTTAAACTTACTTGCTTTTTTCTGGTTAACTTCATCTTCTCCAGCAAGTTCTTTTTTTTTATTTTCCATACTTATCTTAATTAATAATTATACAGTTATGCCATATAATGCCCAGAGACAGAGTGAGTATAAGAGCACTGTATGATGTAAAAGTCAAAGCTTCCTTTTGCCGCCTTTCCTATGAAAACAAATAATCACCGGACATCTTTCTACCCGCTAAGCGGTTAATGCCATTATATTGGATGGTTTCCGTAGTTCTCTTTATTAGATCCACGATATCAACGGTTTTTACATGAATTACATAAAACAGTATAATCATTGTTTTAACGCGTGCGACTATTTGCTAAAAGGCTTCGGCCTATGTGACTCGACTCCAACCCTCCTAATTGATAAAACCCCCGTCTAGGTCCGCAGATTGAAAAATTACTTGCATTGGAGTGATATCGTCTGCCAACCTTTTATATCCTTGGTTAAAACGATTGTGACCTTGTTGGGCTAAATATTACCTTTTTATGGTTTCCTTTAAGCAGTTTGACCTATTATTACGCCAAACATTTCGTCAAAATGAAGTTTTCCGCAGTTTTGTGACCTTATTCTCGATAGGGTTGACCTTTTAAGGCATTTTTTACATCTATTTGAGCTTAAATAAAGCAATGTTTTAGGTCTGTCGCGCCAAAGTTACAAAGAACTACCCTCTTATTTTAGGGTGGGCTTTGGTGTGGGATAGTAAGTTTTTTTAAATTTTAAATCGAGGTTGGGGCAATCATGGTTTGAGAAGCCGTATACTTCAAAAAGAGCTTCAAAGAGGTGGAGCGGTAGTACAACCAGAAGACGCCAATTCCAATGTTTGACCCCTATCTCATGGAAGGAAATTTATGGAAGACAAAAATGCGGTCTTACTATTCGCCGGAATTAGCCAGAATGAACCAGAGCCACCCGAGTCACCCAGAGCCAGCCAGAGTGACCTAGAGCCAGCCAGAGCTACGCAAGAGCTAGCCAGAGCCAGCAATCAGCCCATCAGAATCAGTCATTTTGTCTTTATAAGGACAAGTTATGCTAAGTTAAGCTCAAGGGTGATTCTACTCAAAGTTGTACATGTCCTTTCTGCAACGCAAAATTTTTTTCCGTAAGCGGCCCAAGCCCTATTTTAGCGGCCCAAGCCCTAATTTTAAATTTTATCGATTATTTAGCGGACGTAGCCCTTCGAAGAAAACATTACGGCAAAATACAGCGGCCCCAAGCCCTGAATTACCGGCCCAAGCCCTGCAAAACTTTGGCAATTTTCTGATTATCAGCGGCCCAAGACCTGAATATTCATTATAGCAAATTTTCTAAACCAAATTGGCTGAAACACGAGAAATAAAGCGATTTGATTCTGTGTTTTATATGTATTTAACGGCCCAAGCCCTGAAAATATTACAGCAAGTGAGCATTCCATTCTTTGATTCCATTATATAAACAACAAAAGAAAAAAAGTCGAATGTCAAGAAATATGAGGTTGAGTACACGAGTAAGCTCAGTTTATACTTTTCTTGTTTGGAGATAAATGTTTTTTATTTAACATAAATGAACGTGGAAGAGAAGAATTGATACACGGCGCCATGGCCCCCCCAATATTTTGCAAAGTAATTTTTTTTACTTTAAAAAATCTTACATATACCGTTTAGAGGGGTGAAATAAGGGTGAAAAGTCGAAAATTTTCTTCGTCGCCCAACCATGGTGGGCGACATATTTCTTTGGCCCCCTCCATTCCATTCGCACGCCGGGGGCCATGTGATGTGGCAGTATTTTAGGGAGGCTAAAATATTGGATACAAGTAAAGATGACGATTGAAATCAGAGCATTGTATTTGAATGTGATATCCAGAAACAAGAGGATATTGACAATTTTTTGGAGTTTTACATGAACGAGACGAACGAAATTATGAAAGTAAAAGTTCGGAAAACACACTTTTGATAGAATAATACAAATGGGTATAATGCTTTTAGACTTTATGTACCTTTTAAAATTTATGCCTTTGATATAATCATTAAAGTTAGATTGTCACAAAAACAGTTTGAATTTCGATTACTTACAAGATTTTCACTCATATATTGTTGGCCATTCATTCGTCATTTAGGATTTAAATCGACTGAAACTGGAAAGATTTCATAAGTTAAAGATAGTATGCTAATGAGATCCCGGGGAAAAATTAATACTCGATTAGGATTATTTGCTTAATAACAAATCTTTGTTGCATCTTATTTTCCAAACTTGTTTACCTATTTCAGGACATGTTTCGTTTGATGTTTCACAAATATTGTTTGGTGCTTCAGATATTGTGTTTGGTACTTCTTGTTTGATTTTTGTTCATAACTAACCGTGAAATAAAAAGAAACAATTCCCTTTCGGAATTGGATAATTAGGCAGGAAAAAAATGTACTAAATGTATACAAATTAAAAAATTTTAAATTCATAAGGGACCGTGCACAAACTTTGTTCCAATCGTTTCAAAAAAAAACGTTTAAAAAGAAACAGTTAAACGATTTTTCAAATGATAACTTCGTTTGAAAATCGTCCCATTTATTTTTTAAAACGATTAGAAAAACACGAAATCGGTTTTATTCGTTTCATTCTACCAAAATTCGTTTTTAATCGTTTCTTTTAAAGATAAAAATCGTATCGTAAAAAGAAAAAAGTCGAATCGTTTCATTTGGATACAATTCGTTTCAATAAAAGGAAAATCACTTGAAAGGATTAGAATTCGTTTCGATTATAATAAAATCGTTTCTTTTTGGAACAAATCGTTTCATTTAGAAACAAATTGTTTCTTTTTGGAAACAAATTTACCCCTGTCTCAGTGACCCGGTGGGAATTTTCTAGCCACAAAATGAAGCACCTAAATGCTGTGCGGGCGAGAGTTACGTGTAGTTTTTCAATGGGGATACATGATATTTCTCTAACGAAGGATGATTTTTTGGCCGATTTTTCCTACCGGGTCTGTGGTACATGGGTATACAAAGTAAAACAAATTGAAATAATTGTTCTTGCTAGAGGGAAACTACCAAATTTTCAAATTAAACACGTCGATTTGAGAAAGCAATTTTACAATTTTAGAGGTGTTATTCAGAACGAATAAGGCAAACTTTTTTTTCTGGTTATCCCTTTCAAAAAATCATCAAACATAATCAAACAAAATAATCAAACAGCTAAATATAAAACAAGTAAGGTGAAAAATTTAATGATGCATCAGAAGCATATGTCTTTTTCTATCTGCATCTGAGAAAAAAGAATAGGAGCATCCTTCTTTACACATTCCGTGAGAGGTTGTCTTTTTTCTGTTGGAGTGAGGATTTCTCAACATTTCCAATAAAGATTTATAGTGATTTTTGTAAACTTGGCTCTCTTGAGGAACGGGCAAGAACCTCCGAACAGTTTAACAGTGTCTAGAAATTTGTTTTCTCTTAATGGAAGTTCTTTACAGTGATCGCACGTGTCATTCTGGCAACGAAAAAACTCAAGTTGGTATGCTTTTCGATTTGAATGTTTCACAAGAAAAGAGTACACAGTTTGAAGGGCTTTTAAATCTTCGCGTTGTTTAAGCTTCGTTTTGTTGGTGTTGGTGAATTCTTTGAAAATTTTGTGTGTTTCCTTGATAGGGTTGATCAAGGGATCATCGCTAAAGAAGTTTTTCGTTTTAATACGAAAGCCATCATAAATCTTTCCATCCCAAAATTTTGAACAAAGTTCAGTTGCGTTATCTAAAACTTTCAACCAACCAGCTTTGTCATTAACATCAGGTACCTTACCGTCTATATCATCGGGCAGCACAACTCCGATTATCTTTTGGTTAGAAAATGACCAACTGCGCCTATGGGATTAAAACCGAGAATGTCCTTGTGCATAGCATTGAATTACCAAAGAATCTAGTTTAAGATTCTTCCAGAGATAACCCATCGAAAGAAAGTTTATAACACCTTTGACAGACCAATCTGGACCTCCATCAGCTATTAAAACCACATTATCGATAAGGCGAATTTTCTTTTCTCCTAAAATTAATTCCATCAAGTGATTTGCATGCAAAACATTGGTGGCCTCTATCACCCGAGTAGGAAAAATATGTACTTTAAGAGGTCCGGAGAGTGGTGTTTTCAACCTTTCCCTCCCAACTCTGTCAATACAAATTTTTTTGTTGAGTTTCTTAAGGCCTGTTAAAGATGAATAAACGGAGCGACCTTTTTGAGTATATTTCAAAATTACCACGACGTGATTGAACAGAGGAACTTCTAAAAGTTCTATGCTGCAATATTTGATATCCTGCTGGCACAAGTTTACAATTTGAATGAGGGGAATCGTGATCGTTGTAATTTGGAGAGTCCTCAGTTAAATAAAACGTTCGAATTTGGCTACGCCTGCTGGTTGCTGGAATGCCTACCTCGACTTTGTTTTTATTGTCAACTGACAATGTCAATGTGTTATCTGAACTCAAATACGAAAGCTCGTTGATTAATTTCACCTGAACAGAAGTAAAATGAAAATCTGGGTGTTCTTTTTTCTCTTTAGTGTTTCTTTTAGGAGGCACTCTTGCCTGGATAAAACCTTTGTATCTTTTGCTTGACATTGTCCCTTTTCTTGGTGGATTTAACAGGTAGTGCACGGCTTTACGGCGCATTGAAATCCCATGTTTTTGTAAAACCGTCATTTCGGCGACGAAGATGAGCAGCCGACGTACTTTGTTCGATGAAGGTTTGATTGATGCAATGATTTCAGGATGTTTTGAAACAATACTAGGGCGTCCAACTTTCTTCGAATTGGCTAAAACATAAAATATAAAGCAAGCTAAATAACAGAAACAGTTACAAGCAGTGGTAGTACAGTACACCCCTGTATCACAGACCCGGTGGGAACCCCCACTAAAAAAATCGTCCCGGTTAGAAAAAGTATCCCCATCGGAAAAAACTGAACTCTTATCCCCACTGGCAAAAACAAACAATTTGTAAATTCCCACTTGATATTCGAGCCGTAAACAATAGAATTTGAAATTCCCACCCAAATAAATCAGGAAATTTTTCATCCCCGTTAGCGTTTAGCTGCTTCATTTTATCCCCAGTGGCTGAAAAATTCCCACCGGGTCACTGAGACAGGGGTGTGTGGTAGTAGATTGAAAATGATGATGTGAACATTTAAATATGTTGAGAATTAGAAAAAATGGTATTGAAAGTAAATCGATAGAAAAATACGGTTTTAAAGGAAACACAAACCTTTCCTTTTCAAATCTTCAACGATATTTTCATCTTCACTGCTGGAATCTGTTGTATCAAATAACCAAAAATCACTTTCATCTTCACTTTCACTGCCAGTGTCAGCATCGTCCATAATAATTTAATTTAAAAAATGTAAGTGTTGTTATGTTTGGTAACTTCACGCAGAGAATGATGTTGACTCTCGAGTCGTAAAAATTTAATAATACACTTTTTCAATTTTTTCATCAAAAGTTTTGAAATCGTTTTCAGCTATAAACCAATCTCGTGTCCAGGCTCTTTTTTAATACACTGTTTTTAACAAACCATGAACAAAGAAAAAGGGCACGAGGTTGTCAAAAATCGTTTCAGACTTATTTTGATGTTTCAGATCGCAATCCCTTTAAATGTATTCCATCATAGCGAATTAACCCCGTTTTTACACTGTTTCAAATTGTTTCGTAAAAAACTTATTTTATATCAACATTTTATTTTGCATTCTTTGGGTTGGACAACATAGCTATCTTTTAGACTGTTTTGATCGATTCCTTCTTTGGTAGTTTGTGTACGAAACGTTTTGGCCGTTTTGGAGAAGTTTCGAAAATCGTTTGATAAATCGTACCAAAAATCGTTTTAAAAGTCTTTTCGAAAATTTCTTTTAATGTTTAAAAATAGTTTTCGAACAAAAAAACTATTTTCGAACGTTCCAATGAAATGTTGCTGAATACGTGACTGAAATGACGTCACCGTTTTTTGTTTTAATTTCTTTTTGCTCTGCTTTTAGAGCAATGCAATAAACTTTTCTTTGCTCTTTGAGTCGATACACGCTTTTTTTTATAAGAATGGTGTAAATCCATTTCATCATGGATATTGGATATTCTTAACTTTTTTGGGAGATTTATCTTAAAACATTCTTATAGCATTCTTAGGTTAGAATCCTAATTCAGACTAGATTTAACGTTTAGTACATACGTCTCAAGCATAAAATGACATTTTTGTGAAGGGAGTGATCCTTACCTGGGGGTAATTGACAATTTATAATTGAAAATGCTCTAAAAATGGCATTCTTAGCTTGAGTAGCAAAATTGCATGACGGTGATATTCTTAGCATTATTCGTAATTTGTTGGCCATTTTTATCATGGACATTCTTATAAAGTGTATTTTTATTAAAAAAAGCGTGTATAAAATTCATTTCAACAAAATTCGCTTCGAACGATAAAACCCTTTCAGCCTTTTTCAAATCGTTTAAAAAGTCGTTTCAAAATTCGTTTTAAAATTGTTTCGTTACAGTATTACTTTTCGAACAAAAAACAATTTTCGAACGTTCTTAATGTTGCTAAAAACGTGACATAAGCGAACCAGTATACGTTTTGAGTTGTTAGAGTTAGCTCGCATTGCTCATTGTGCTCACATTGCTCATTGTGCTCACATTGCTTATTGTGCTCACATTGCTTATTGTGCTCACATTGCTTATTGTGCTCGTATTCGTTAGAGAAGAATGGATTTAAAATTGAAATCAAAGATTCACGCTCTTGACCCGGAATCAAAACATTGGCTGCCAGCAACAATTCTTTTGATCGAAGAAAATGAAATTAAAGTTTCTTGGGTTGGATATCCAAAGGATTACAACTGTTGGGTATCGCTCAACGAAGTACGGAAGCCAATAATCAAACGTGATTTCCCGAAAAGAAATATCCAATTTTTGAAAGACCCTAAATACCTTCAATGTGGTGATGTTCTTCATAATTCTAAATCAAATAAAGAAATCGTTGTGCAAACAAACGACCCTTTCAAGGGAGAGGTATTTAGATATTTATTTGTTTGTGTTTACTGTTTTCAAAATTGACTACCTTAAAGGGGAGAACTACGTCGGCTTTATTTTTTCGGGGAAAACTATTCGTCACCTATAAAAAAACTACTTTTTCCAAACGAATGTTTTCCCCGGGGATTAATTTGGGTGTGCTGTGTAAGTTTTGACTGTCTTTGAGTAAATTTGACTCCAAGCTTTTTACAACTGATAGACGTTTTAGGAGTGAATTATTTCAGGCTAAACGTTCTTAAACACGTGCGCCCAAGTATCTGAGGTGACAGGATTGCAATTCCAAAATTTGTCCCTCTGATCATAATCCTTTCCTATTTTTAGGTGAGTGGACAAGATGGAGAAGTTTGCTTATATGAGCAACTGAGGGACATCGATTTTTCCATCAAGGACATCAACAAAACAAGTAATGATACCGAAGGAAATAAGGAAGCTGTTAAGGAGAGAAAGGAGGTTGCCACCGAGGGGAATGATGTTTCTAAGGATGAGAAAGAGGTTGTCAGCGAGAGGAAGGAGATTGTAAGTGAGATGAAGGAGTTTGCCAGCGAGAAGAAGAAGAAAGTGACGAATAAGAAGCAACAAAAAGCAGCAGATATTGGTGGCGATGTCAAAATAAATGACCGTAAACAAGGTGGAGATGAATTAGAATGCTTAAGTGAAGTCTTTAGCACAACCATGAGAAAGCCTTCTACGCGATCTTTTAATAAGCTCGAAGGCGCTGTTCTACTTACTGAAAACACAAGTTCTGAAGCTCTCATCACTGAAATGAGAGAGATGAAAGCTGAAATGCAGGAGATGAAAACTGAACTTCGAGAAATCAAGAACCTTTTAAAATCAACCAGTGAGAAAAATGAAAAGATTGATCGCATAGATCAGCGTGTCAAATCCATTGAAAGTATGATCTCCAAAAAGAAAGAAAAGTTCAATATGGAAAACGACAAAGCAATAAATCGACCAAACTACAAACATCAAAAAATGACCACCATGTTCCAATGCCTAATCTTCCCAGAATCCTTCCTCCAATATCATCATTTCTCAACTCGACCAGAATCTCTGAGAATGCTCACCCCTCGGAGCAGGAAATAGAGGCTGCCAAAAACTCAGGGGGTTATTTTTTAAGTCTTTTGCAGGACAACTCATCAAATATTGACAAGACGAGTGAAATACTAACAAAAAAATCAGGGGTAAGCGATAATGACCCTCAGCTGCCCACCATTGAAATCAGCGAGCGACATAAGAGAAAACGTATGCGATGCCACTGAACGTAATAATGAAAAGCTATTGAAAAAGTGAAAAAAGGCAAAAACAATCAGGCAGAAAAGTGGGTGCGCATGTTTTATAAAGGCAGAGCTAACAAAAGAGTTTACTACAGACGAGCTTACAATCGGCCGTGTGAGTGGTTCTAAGCGAAAGTACCTCCAAAATGAAATCGAAACTCAACCATTATAGCCAAAGAGGCTAACACATATCTTAACACAGGCAAAAAGAAGTTCAAACAAGAATACGATACGTTGGACATAAATGAAGTCGTTAACTCGAAGTGCAGGCAAGTGAAGAGGAAAGGAAATATGAAAGAACAGAAAGAAGGTAAAACCAATATTGGAAAGGAACAATAAAGTAAAGTTTTTATTATTAAAGGGGACGTCAGCTCAAATTTTTGCCACACATTTTTCGTTTATTTTCTCCACCGTAGAGTGAAAGCAATAAAAATTAAAATTTGAATAACTCAGCCAAAAAAAAGATTTTCTATTCGTTCTTTTTGCAATTACTTTTTTTTCATTGTAGGTATCTTCTCTAGAAAAAATGGTAAAAAATTATATCCCAAAGCTGACGTCTCCTTTAAGTAGTTCATTATTTGTTTTTATTCATACATATGATAATTTTCTTTTTATCCTATATAGTAGGGGGAAATTTGTAAAATCGTTCGATTTTTTTAGTCAAAGCACTTGTTATACATTTTTTGGAAAGCTAAGGGGGTAAGCTAAGCTCTCAAAAAATTAAGATTAGTGATATATTGCGAGTATAAGTGATTTCAGTACCTAACTCGAGATATTGAGCTTCCGAAAGCGCAAAAACTGGACAAAACAGCTGTTTCTGGCTGAAAAACACTGAAAAACACTGTTTTTAAGGATTAATATCTCGAGTTAGGTAAAGAAATCACCTATACTCGCAATATATCACTAATCTTGATTTTTTGAGAGCTTTCGAAAAATATACAACAGGTCTCCGTTTTCTCAAGCCAAAATTTTCATTAATTTTTCACCCTATGATTTTTGCCTGAGACCGTCGTATTTGCCCGAAAATCGCACCAAAGTGTCCGAAAAAAAATTTGCGCCCAAATTATTTTGATTCCCCTACCCCTTAGCTTTCCAAAAATGTATAACAAGTGCTTTGACTAAAAAATTCGAGCGACCTCAAAAAAACGAACAAATTCCCCCCTACTATATATGTCCATTTTTCCAATCATTTGAAAAAAAAAATTATTAGCTATTATTGTCTTTAAGGGAAGTCGAATAGTTCTCGCCAAAAAAGTTGCCTTTTATTTTTAATGAAAAACATTTGACGTGGCTTTCTCGGATTATCATATTAATATATTATTGTATATAGAGTTCTTGTTTAGTATATCAGTTTTTAGATTTCACTGTTCTAAAATATATTTAATTTTTCTAGAAACAAAACTAATTTACTGAATTATACGTAACACTTTTTCCCGGGGAGATTTAGGCCAATAAAAAAACCTGGGAGGCCGTAAAAAAATTTTTTTGACTTTTTATAAAGGTTTCTCTGATATTCTACGATACCCAGACAACGTCATTTCACTGTTTTAACGTTACTACTTCATTATCTGCTTACTTTATTATACGAATTTTCGATCGTGGGTGTGCAAATACATTTTCACGGATGAAAGATCTTTTAGTGGTTGGTTTTTTTCCATAATTGTGCGAGCTTGTACTGACGAAAACTTCCAAAAAAGAAAAGAATATTCAGAATAAAGATTTTTGCCTAATCAGATATCTAACGGGAAAAGTAAAATCAATAGGAAATATGCAAATTTGAAATTCAGATAAAATTTGTAAAAAGAGATTTGCAAATGTTCGATAATAGTCGATATAGGAGAGACGCAAATAAATACTACACTTTTTGAATAAAGCAAGAATAAAGGAAGCATGTATATTCGAATCGCATATTACTTGACACACGTTAAAGCATAACAAAGGAGTGTTCTGTAATGGGATTGCATTCAAAATTTAAGAATTTAAGTCTCCTTCACAGAAGTTATTTATCATACTTCAAGAGAAAAAGAGAAAATTTGCTACATGTTCCACCTCGCTGAGTTTTGTAAAGAAAAATCGATTAAATTTTTTGATCCAAAAACATAAAATTCATTTTAATTTTTCTCAAATCGTTTCGGAAACTTAAAATTCGTTTCAATTTTCTCAAATCGTTTCGGAAACTTAAAATTCGTTTCAATTTTCTCAAATCGTTTCGGAATCTTAAAATTCGTTTCTATTTTCTCAAATCGTTTTGGAAACTTAAAAATCGTTTCAATCGTTCTCAAATCGTTCCTTCGTGATAAAATTCTGTTGCATTCGTTTCATGTTTTTTGTTTTTCGACGAAAACGTTTCAAATCGTTTTGAGATCGTTTTAGATTGTGACAATTTTACCTTCAATACGAGTTTGAAACGAAAAAGATCGTAAACGAAACGAATAAACTCGTATCAATTCGTTAAAAAGTGAAAAAAAAATTGTGCACGGTCCCTAAGACGCAATTCTAATTAGCACAGTGGGCGCAGTAGTAAAATTAAATGCTCAAATCCCTTTCTACTGTAGTTCATTCAGGACAAAAAGTAAAACATAAGTCATTAACAAACAAAGAATGGAAATACCTGTAAGACAACAACTTCACAGTCATTCAACCTATTAGGAAGGAGTGTGCTAAATTTAAATTGCCAAAAACATTGTCAAAGACATCTTCTAGATTGTTTCCCTGGTCAATAAGAGTGTATTCAAAATCTGTAAAGACCTGAATGACCAGGTAGATCGAAGTGTTCGTGAAGTTCTTGTTGTGGAACAGTTTTGTCTTAGTGATGTTTGTTACATAATTTATAATGACTAAACCTTCATAGTTTCTACCCCCCTACATTTAGGGGGTCTTGGGTTTTGATGAACTAAAAGCAAGGGGGTGTTGAAATATGACTTTCCTAAGGGGGGTTGTCAGTTAAGGGGAGGGTCTTCTTACCTAAGGGGGGATCTTCTTAGATAAGGGGGATCTTCCTTGAATTATGCGAAATTCCAATTTTTTCATTTAAACTGATTTTCTAAGGGGGGTATGAAATTTTAAATCAATTTCCTAAGGGGGATCTTGACCCCTCTAGAAACTATGACCTAGTTCTAAATAGAGTCGTACAACTTCAATACTATAAATAAAGTATATATTCTATCAAAAAATGTAAAATAAAAATGTTACGAAAGCAGTGCAATGCAAGAATAAAACTATTAAAAAGCAGCAAGATAAAAAAGCTATTTGATTTTAGTGAAACATTTGTACTCAAAGTCAAATATTTAGATTTATGGCTAAGAGGATAAGGATTAGAATAGAGAGACCCACAGACAGAGCAATGCATGGTGTAAAACTAAAAATATTTTAAAAGACAAGAAGGGAAAAGGCGTAATTTTTGCTATACCGTAACTTGGTCTAATGTTGATACCCCTCCTCTAATTCCGACAACCTCTTTATCAGCTGAAATTGATAGAAAGGTTGAAACGGTTTTTCTTTGCTTAGTGGCCAGAGAGGAATAATCCTTTTTCAATCAGTGATTCAAGCTTTCATATTATTCCTTTCTCTAAAGAAGGGTGTCGATATCAGACCAACTTACAGTACAATATCTCTTAAAATTCATTAAAATCTATGGAAAATAATTTCTCTTCAAAGTTATCACATTCCACAATGTTAACAATTTCATCAGATGGACAGTTCCATAAGCAGATAGTGCTTGGAAAGAATGATGAGCTGTATACTTATATCCTGTCGTGTGGTTGAATAAATGGTAAGGTGGAGCAGCATTGATGTTTTGAGATATTTTCTGGATTGATTTCTTTTGTCCTTTGATGAATGGATGGCAGCATCTTGAGTTTGGCGATTGACCTACAATCTTTAAGTGACTTTAATTCAGCTTTAATCCTTAGTAATGTGGGACGACTGATATTATAATCCCAAGAGTATAAATGAGGCCCCCCAGTCGACCCTCAATTCACGTATTCACGCAAAATCTTTTGCTCATTCACGTATTCACGCGCGAAGAAAACCATTTTCACGTTCACGCGCTGATTTTGCTTTTAATTCTTTTGTTAAACAATTGTGACCTTATTGGGCTAAATTTGACCTTATTCTCGACAGCGTCGACCTTTTAAGACATCTTACAATTATTGGAGCTTTCATAGGGCAATGTTTAAGGTCTGTCTATCACGTCTATCACGCCAAAGTTACAAAAAAACTACCTCTCTGGCGTACGGTGGTATAAACCCTGCCTGAATTTGCTTTTTTAAGGGAGGTAAGTGCAAATTAAGCCTTAGCTTTAAGGTTTCCCCCCGAATTTTTTTCGTCGCAGGCCCTAAATATATTTTATTTTGAGAATAAATTTAAATCGAGGTTTGGCCCAAATTCATGGTCTGGAAAGTCCCGAGCTTCAAAGAGGTGGTACAACCAGAGGACGCAAATTTCAAAGTTTGACCCCCTGTCTCATGGAAGATTTCACTAATTTTCCATTGTGGTTGGCTTTTCACCCCCAAGTGGGCAAATCCAAGTCTTTTAATGGCGATTTCACTAAATAGAATTCATAAAAGTTTACATTCAACTAACAATCAATAACAATAAAGGAAAGGTAAAACAATTTCAGTGTGTACCGGTAATATGTATGCCTATAACTGAACTTCAATAATGACACAGCAAGTAGAAAAAAAATTCAGAAATCTAATAGAATGAAAATAATCTTTTGTATATAAAATTTTACATTTAGTGTTTGTTGTAACAGGCATCGCAGAAGTTGTGTTAGTTTTCAATCTTTGGGCTACAAAAAGAAATGAAAATCATTATGAGTATGACAAACATTTTTACATTAATTAGAAAATGGAAAGTTATAAACAATCCAATGATAACAAAAGCAAACAATTACAGTCAGTGGAGTGTGTTGTTGCATTTTTAAGAATTTGGCTTCAGCAACTTCAGCCTCATCGTCGTTTTGGATAACATCCTGAACATCCAGATTGAGTTGTTAACGAAGACAAATGATTGTTTGGGGTTTTCTCCAAGCACAATTTCGTAAGGATTCTTTTTCGTACTCCTAACCACTGTTGTATTCAAGGCAACTAAAATAAAATCAAATTTAGAAAAGGTATTGTTTACCTTTACTGAGCTTTTCAAGTCATAAACTTTTCAAAAAGCCAGACAAAGTCAACATAATTAATACTAGCCGGTACCCGGCGTCGTACGCCGGTTAAGCTGTAGCTGAACGCACTAAAAGTCCTTTGGATGTAACCCCGTAACCTGATCAGATTGTGAATGTTTTCTGCACACCACGCTGAAGCTCCAAAGGGATGTGTGAAAACAAACAATCTGACGAATATGCAATCTCGAAATCGTAAGGACCGCGTTCGTCTAAAAGGACTAAGAACGACAACAAAGTTGCGTGATTGTGTTCATGAATAGGGCGCCGTATCAGTTTTTTCATAATTTTCTTACGCGCACGGTAAACCTCTGAAGGCGCTTGAAAATTATAAATCTGAGGAAAATAGTCCTCCCGTGGAAAATTAAATTCTACAACGTATAATCGCCCTTTGAATGCTGTCATTGTTCGACAAACTTTTTAATTTTTATGTTTTGATTTACATTTGAAATGTTCTTTTCTATAAAAGAAACTTGTTTTGTTTTGAAAAGAATTCGAATATCATAATAATACGATCAAATAATATTATCAAAATACGATCGTTAAATACATTCGAAAACATTTCAAACAAAAGAAAAGAGAAAAACAGGATCGGGTAAAGCTGGGCAGAAGTTAAAATTACTAAATGTAGATGGGTCTTAAATTTCAAAACAAAGGCTGAATAAAGTCGAAACCAGGCTCTATCCGATCTGTCAATCAAAACAAACTTAACGAGAACAAAACACTGTTTGTGAAATCTTTTGCAAATGTCGCGAATCCAATAGAACAAATTTGTGGAGCAAGAGACTAAAAGTCACAATTCTAAAACACAAACAAAGCGAAAACGAAAGTGGTGACACACAGACACACAAAGCACCGCTATTAATATATAGATGTAATTTTTAATGTAGGTCCAAATATGGATAAAGCACAAGTTTATTTTTGTAAACCTTAACTTACATTGTATTTGAGGAAGCCAATGATGCCAATTTTTCTGACCAGTTTCGTGGATCTTTTTACTAATCATTCGTTCAATAGTTGCGTTGCCTTGCTCTACACCCGGGGGGGTACTAGGTTTGCGAGGTGACGGGTATGTCCGAGCCGAAAATCGAAAATCGACCCTTTGAGAGACAAAATTTTGGTGATTTTGGGACCCTTTGAGAGACTTTTTCTAAATTTTGGTCTATTTTTTCCAAATTTTGGTTCGATTTTCACCAAATTTTGGTCAAAATATTTGGAAATCGTGACCCTTTGAGAGAGAAATTTTTGATTTTCAGCGACTAACCTTTGAATTTGTACCTCTTTGAGAGACTTTTGAGGAATGAGAAAAGGTACCCTTATGGCTTGCACATACCGGCACCCATTTTGCCTAAGTACCCCCCCTGGGGTTCTATATTTCCTTGAGATTGGCTATGTTGAACACCACCATTAAGAATAGAACAGATGCCAGGCCAGATTACAATTGTTGCCCTAATTATGTCATTGACAAACGCCCTCCTATTATCACTATGAAATATTGAAGGAAGGCCAAAGTAGCAAAAAACACGATTGTTCAGCTGCTCCACAACCTGTATGGCATGCTTTGTTGGGAGTGGGAGTGCAGCATGACCAATATATTTAAAACTTCCCGATGGCTTAGTCTGCATGTCAATTAAGTCGATCTACAAACAAAGAAATTATTAAAATGAGTTTCTCGTAAGCCTGAATCATGAAATGAGCTTCAGGTTCCTTTAAAATGATTCCCTCCATGTACTTTCCTTTAGCCAACATTTGTTCCCACAAAAATTAGTTCCCTTATGGTAGCAAAAAGTCAAAGTCATCATTTTCAAACTTTTGGGTTGAAAATTCAGAGTGTCGAAATATATCTACCTAAGAACAAATTCCATTGAAAAGATTAAGACTACAATTAAAGAAGGCAAGTTCATTTCAAGCCTCAAAAATACAAAAACTGCAAAAAACAGAACCATATAGATACAAGCCTACCTGGAGTCTTTCTAAAAAACCTTTTGGAATGATTGGCCTTAATGGTGCTTTATTAAACTGCAATGCTTCTAAATTGCACACTGGGCATGTTTTTATCCAAGCATTGACAACATCGCGAGATAAGTTGCAATAGAGACTGCACACCTGCATAAAATAATGATTGAGGTATCATTTAAAGTATAATAATTCACTTGGTAGCTTTACGTTAATTGAAATAAGTTTTCACAGTCTCAAAAATATTGTCTTTTAATCTTGCCTTGCCAGTGAATGACCTTAATCTTTCCAGTTTTCAGCTATAATAAAGTTTCATAAAGGGGCATTAAAAACTGACCTTCCTATTAACTTTGGTAAGATACATTTTGCTATATTGTTTCTTTAGTAATGAGAAAAATAAGTAAAATACAAACTGCTTTGTAGGATTTGAGAATGCCAGAGTGGACTGTAGCTGTACAATGATTGCTATGAATTATATCAAATGCATCTTCTATTGCAGCAATCATCTTGTATTGCACCGTAAATGGAGGATCATTCTTATATCTCTTTTTCTGAAGGTAACAAAAACAAAAAAAACTTCTAGCATTGGTGTAGTAAGAGGTTGGTTTATTAAAGCCTGCATATCCAAATTCTTGATCAAAGAATAATATACCTAGCTATATAATTAGGTTATTTGTCGAGAAAATAATTTTTTCTCCTCCTTTCATTTATTTATAAAAAAATAATTCGTTAGAAAAACTTTGTAGTTACATCATACTTAACTTCTTTATATAACCGATCAGCAATATTAAGGGGCGCGTAAGACATTATTCTAAGCTGATTTTCCTCGACTTTTCTCTTGATTCTTCGTGGGAAACCACGAAACCACGTAGATCACCACCATTTATTCTTGAATTCAGATAGTCCGCTAGAATTTTGTAATCTTCTCTGGAAATCAATCCTGAATTTGCTTTTAGATTTTTACCCAATCATTCATTAAAGAGCTTCTTATGATTTTCAAGCTCCATTATCTTTGAGAGGCAATAAAAATGCAAATTAATACCAGACGTAAGTAATCGATTAAGTTAAACATCATATTTGATAGTTAATCTATGACGAGTTAAGTATTGATTAGAATTGATAACATTTAGATTCTGATCTCAGGTTACCAGTTGCAGAATAATGAACAAAACGTAAAATCAACTGTTATTAATGATATTTCGTTCTCTTTCAGAAACTCATCAGATATAAATGATTCACAAATGCTAACTTGTTTTAAAATGTTACAAAAGCAGTGATATAAGACTAAAACTATCAAAAAGCAGGAAAATAAAAAGCTAATAAAAAGAAAAATAAATAACTAACCGTGAAATAAAAAGAAACAATTCCCTTTCGGAATTGGATAATTAGGCGGGAAAAAAATGTACTAAATGGATACAAACTAAAAATTTTTAAATTCATGAGACGCAATTCTAATTAGCACAGTGGGCGCAGTAGTAAAATTAAATGGAAAATTAATGCTTAAATCCCTTTCTACTGTAGTTCATTCAGGACAAAAAGTAAAACATAAGTCGTTAACAAACAAAGAATGGAAATACCTGTAAGACAACAACTTCACAGTCATTCAACCCATTAGGAAGGAGTGTGCTAAATTTAAATTGCCAAAAACATTGTCAAAGACATCTTCGAGATTGTTTCCCTGGTCAATAAGAGTGAATTCAAAATCTGTAAAGACCTAAATGACCAGGTAGATCGAAGTGTTCGTGAAGCTCTTGTTGTGGAACAGTTTTGTCTTAGTGATGTTTGTTACACAATCTATAATGACTAAACCTTCATAGTTTCTACCCCCCCTACATTTAGGGGGTCTTCGGTTTTGATGAACTAAAAGCAAGGGGGTGTTAAAATATGACTTTCCTAAGGGGGGTTGTCAGTTAAGGGGAGATCTTCTTAGATAAGGGGGATCTTCCTTGAATTATGCGAAATTCCAATTTTTTCATTTAAACTGATTTTCTAAGGGGGGTGTGAAATTTTAAATCAATTTCCTAAGGGGGGTTAGCACTTAAGGAGGGGGGGGGGGATTCTCTTACCTAAGGGGGATCTTGACCCCTCTAGAAACTATGACCTAGTTCTAAATAGAGTCGTACA
This sequence comes from Clytia hemisphaerica, assembly GCF_902728285.1. Taxonomy (NCBI): domain Eukaryota; kingdom Metazoa; phylum Cnidaria; class Hydrozoa; order Leptothecata; family Clytiidae; genus Clytia; species Clytia hemisphaerica. Next base: position 1,055,178 of record NW_027104384.1, read on the forward strand.
ACTTCAATACTATAAATAAACTATATATTCTATCAAAAAATGTAAAATAAAAATGTTACGAAAGCAGTGCAATGCAAGAATAAAACTATTAAAAAGCAGCAAGATAAAAAAGCTATTTGATTTTAGTGAAACATTTGTACTCAAAGTCAAATATTTAGATTTATGGCTAAGAGGATAAGGATTAGAATAAGAGACCCACAGACAGAACAATGCATGGTGTAAAACTAAAAATATTCTAAAAGACCAGAAGGGAAAAGGCCTAATTTTTGCTATACCGTAACTTGGTCTAATGTTGATACCCCTCCTCTAATTCCGACAACCTCTTTATCAGCTGAAATTGATGGAAAGGTTGAAACGGTTTTTCTTTGCTTAGTGGCCAGAAGAGAAATAATCCTTTTTCAATCAGTGATTCAAGCTTTCATATTATTCCTTTCTCTAAAGAAGGGTGTCGATATTAGACTAACTTACAGTACAATATCTCTTAAAATTCATTAAAATCTATGGAAAATAATTTCTTTTCAAAGTTATCACATTCCACAATGTTAACAATTTCATCAGATGGACAGTTCCATAAGCAGATAGTGCTTGGAAAGAATGATGAGCTGTATACTTATATCCTGTCGTGTGGTTGAATAAATGGTAAGGTGGAGCAGCATTGATGTTTTGAGATATTTTCTGGATTGATTTCTTTTGTCCTGTGATGAATGGATGGCAGCATCTTGAGTTTGGCGATTGACCTACAATCTTTAAGTGACTTTAATTCAGCTTAAATCCTTAGTAATGTGGGACGACTGATATTATAATCCCAAGAGTATAAATGAGGCCCCCCAGTCGACCCTCAATTCACGTATTCACGCAAAATCTTTTGCTCATTCACGTATTCACGCGCGAAAAAAACCATTTTCACGTTCACGCGCTGATTTTGCTTTTAATTCTTTTGTTAAACGATTGTGACCTTATTGGGCTAAATTTGACCTTTTTATGGCCAACATAAAGTTTTCTGCAGTTGACCTTATTCTCGACAGCGTCGACCTTTTAAGACCTCTTACAATTATTGGAGCTTTCATAGGACAATGTTTAAGGTCTGTCTATCACGTCTATCACGCCAAAGTTACAAAAAAACTACCTCTCTGGCGTATGGTGGTATAAACCCTGCCTGAATTTGCTTTTTTAAGGGAGGTAAGTGCAAATTAAGCCTTAGCTTTAAGGTTTCCCCCCGAATTTTCTTCGTCGCAGGCCCTAAATATATTTTATTTTTAGAATAAATTTAAATCGAGGTTTGGCCCAAATTCATGGTCTGGAAAGTCCCGAGCTTCAAAGAGGTGGTACAACCAGAGGATGCATGGAAGAAAAGCTGTGGAAAGGAAAAAGCGAGCGAAGCGAGCGCGAAAGTTTTTTGACAACTTTCACTCTTTCATTGCTGAGAAAACAGCCTTAACACACTATTGTTACCCTAATATGCCTTGTTTGGTCAAACAATTCATTCAGAATCTTTGATTATTTTCAACACTGACCATTTACTGGTACAAATCTGGTACGGCGAGTGACGTACCTGCCTTGCACGGTGCGGCGTCACAAGAGTTTTTTTCTGAATGTTCGATGATGCAATCATATAGAATTTTTTAGAACTATCTACCTACTTTTGTAAATTATCGAAGAATCAAATACCCTTCACTGTCTCCAAGTTCATGCGGTATCATTTTGTGTACTGAATTTAGTAACAATATAAGCGATTACAGAAAGACGACCATCATTAGCGCCGACGAAGAAAATTTTCTCATTTAGACTTTTTTGTTTTGGCTCAAAACACTTTCGCTGGATGCAATATTTGCGTCACACAATGCACCCTTAGAAAAATAAGGAAAAAATATTTGTTTCTGTTTCAATTTTTTATATTTTGAATAACTTTAAAATGGCAATGGTCAATATGATATCAAGGATTATGCGAGCGAAGCGAGCAAGAAAATTTTACATATTTAGGTTTATTCAGTTTTATTTTAGACAATAATTTGCTTTTCACGTTCACGCTCAAAATCTCGATTCACGAATTCACGCTGGTAAAATCTTATTTTCACGTTCACGCGGATATCTCAATTCACGTATTCACGACAGAAAAAAGGGTCATTCACGCGTCACGCCAGCCCCTGGGGGAGCCCCATAAATTCACCATAGCAATTTTCATTGGACCATTTTGATTTTTTCCTGAAGAGAACTATTAGGAGAACGGTCCCAAACTGTGTTCTTGAATACCGTGAAGTTGGGTAACTTGCATCAGTGGAGGCTAACATGCATAGCCCTCAAATGAATGACCGAGCTTGTCATTATAACACAAAGTTAAATTAAAACAAAAATGATAGAGTAGAGCTACGAGCGGAGCTGCGTTGTTCATTTGTTTTGAAATTTTGCTGCTATGATTGGTCAGTCATTTGATGGCTATGCAAGTTTCCCTCCACTGATGCAAGTTACCCGACTTCACGGTATAGGATCGAGCAGATAAAGGTTTTGTAGCATTTCAAAAGAGTTACAGAGAAGAAACAAACAGAGTTGGTTCTTGCACATATATGCTTCAGTTCAGATAAGTTTAATAATGAGAGATGCAAAGGATTGCTGTCTGAAGCCATCCAAGAACACTCAGTGTTGTGGTGGTGGGCAATTTAAAGTGGATTGATCAATGGGATGGGTCCTTGTGTGAAGACTTAATCCCTCTCAACGATTTAAACTCAAGGTAATTAATGTAAAAAAGATAATGTAAAAAGGAAATGATCTTTAAACAAATCAATCCTTTCATACAACTTAAGTGTAAAGTTTATAGTTGACAGAAGCTTCATGTTCATTTTTGGTAAAATTTATTTCAAGTAGACGTTTCGGCTTCTCAACAGAGAACCATCCTCAGTACAGTAAAATTAAAATGAATGAAATGCATTCTAGTTACAAATTCTAAAAACAGTTTGAAAAAGAGAGGTAATTACCTTCATAAAATGCATTAATAAAATGTCGTTAAAACAATAAAACATTATCAAATTTCTAAACAAAAAGTATTGACGCTAAAATCTCAAAGGAGAGAATAATTAATTATAACAATTAATATACAAAGACTCTCCAGACCCACTCCACCGTTCAAGTAATGAGATCCTCTTCAGATTAGGAAAAGGATCTCATTACTTAAACAATAGAATAGGTCTAGAAAGTCTTTGCACATTAATTGTTGGCTTTTGTCTTTTGATATAAAATGCCTCGCTAGTTTTTCTTTGTCCTTCAGTTTTGAAATTCTTTCCCAAGAGAGAAAAGTTTTCTATATTGACTTTATTGTGTCCGCGCTCTATGGAGTGTTTAAGTACGTGACTATATTTATCTCTTCCTCCATGGTCATCAACGCGCTCCTGTAGGCGTCTCCCAGCTTCCCCAATGTAAGTGGCCGGGCAATCAGGTTAATTGGTTAATTAATCAGGTTAATCACAGATAAAAAAATTCACTCCATTAAGAATTAGTGAATAAGAATTAGTGAATAAGAAAAATAAAAAAAGAACAAGAAGAAAAACAATAACAAAACTACAAAACAAATTCACTATCGTTGATTGTCACTTGGAACTTGATGTCAACTGTAAATGCAAATCAATGGTGAAAATTTGTGGAAACCAAGCTAAAGAAAGGAAAACACTGAGGATATTACACCTGGCTGCACTCGTCCCAATGTGCAGCCCTGCAGATAAGTGAAATTACATTAATGTTCACAATGTTCCTGAAATACTTGCTTCCCTTTTTCTTATCGTTGACATTGTTCTCTTCTAAAGCCCGAGCATCACCATCCCAGCCAAAAAATATCATCCTATTCAACAGAGAGATCACAACTAACGAATACGTCATTTTCTCATTGAGTCACTATACAAAACATCACCCTTACCCTCACTATAAGAACTCAGCTAACATGATTCAGATTCTGCTTATTCTTAGCGGATCAGTTGAAGTGAATCCAGGGCCAAGAAGAACCAGAGTAAAATTCCCATGTGGTGAATGCAAAAAGGCCATAACAACCAACAATGCGATTGCCTGTGACGAATGCAACAAATGGTACCATGTCAATTGTCTCTCCATGAATGCTAGTGTCTTCAATGCGTATACAAAAGACGAACTACTCGAATGGATCTGTCCTAACTGTGCCTTGGCCAACATAAGCAACTCATTATTTGATAGTTTCTCTGCTTCGAGCACTGCAGAAAGTGATAATGATGATGATGAAAATCAAAATAACCCTCCGAAAACAAAAAGACAATCGCTCAGGATCATGATCGTCAACTTCCAAAGTATCTGGGGAAAGAAAGAAAACCTCCAAAAACTCCTTTACGATCACAATATTGATGTGGTTCTTGGTTCAGAAACCCATATTGATCCTTCAATTGGAGATAGCGATATTCTTCCCAATGGCTACCGTGCTTTTCGAAATGACCGTCTACATAAATCTGGTGGTGGTGTTATTATCATTGTGAAAAATTCACTCTTTGCTGTCGAAGCTTCAAAATCGAAAGACAGTGAAAGTATATCTGTCAAGATTGAAACTTTTCAGAAACCCATCATTTTAACATCAGTATACCGCCCGACCGACAAAAACCAGAAATATCTAGACTCTTTAATTAAAGACATAAAGAGCACTCTGTCCAAATTCAAATCAAATCCTCATTGGATAGGTGGAGATCTGAACTTACCAGACATTGATTGGTCTACTAATAGTATCACAAGCTCTCAATACCCTAAATCGCTAAATGAATCGTTCTTGGATATGCTAGGAGACAACAACTTAGAGCAACTTGTCGACTTTCCGACCCGTAGAAATAACACCCTTGAACTTCTACTAACGAACAATCCATCTTTCATTCAAACTATCAGTGACATACCTGGAATCAGCGATCACGACCGGATTGTAATTGCTGATATTATATGCCACCCTCGTCGTAGTAGGCCTGTCAAAAGAACAATCCATCAATGGCATCGCGCAAACATCCCAGAAATCAAAGATTCCATTAAACAAGACTTTACCAACTTCTGTCGGTCACATAATCACGATACACCAATTAACATACTATGGGATGAGTTCATAAAAATCTCAGAGTCAGCCATGTCTAAGGTACCAACCAAGGAGTCCTCGCAACGCTACCATGTACCGTGGATTAATAGAGAGTGTAAGCGTACATCCCGAAGACAAAGGCGTGCTTATAAAAAAGCAAAGAGAACAAATGTAGACTCCGATTGGGAAAGATTCCGTTCACTTCGCAAGAAAAATAAGACGTCATGCCAAAAGGCATATGACTCTTACATCAATGACTCAATAATGAATGACAACCCCAAAAAGTTTTACAAATTCATTAAAAGTAAACGCCAAGACAGTGTTGGTGTACCAACTTTGAAAGTAAACAATAAAGTGATTATTGACGACCAAATGAAGGCTGAAGTATTAAACAGCCAGTATTGTAGTGTTTTCTCCAACCCAGATGGTAAAACTCCACCCATACCTAACAGAGTTGTCAATCAAATGAGTGACTTTACAGTATCATCTGATGGGATTAAGAAACTCATCAAATCCCTCAGGCCACATAAAGCAACCGGCCCAGATACCATTAAAGCCAGATTCCTCATCGAGTTTGCAGATGAAATATCTCCTGCCCTGAAACTTATCTTTGAAGCTTCTCTAAAACAATCTGAACTCCCCACAGCTTGGAAACATGCCATCATTGTCCCAGCATACAAAGGGAATGGGAAATGTCGAAGTAATCCTGAAAGCTACAGACCAATATCACTTACTTCCATCGTTTGTAAATTGCTAGAACACATACTTTACAGTAAAGTAATGTCGCACCTAACCGAAAACAAAGTATTGTCAGAGTTGCAACATGGTTTCAGAGAAAAAAGATCCTGTGAATCTCAACTTTTGTTAACAGTAAATGACTTTGCGAAAGCTTTGAACAATGGTGATCAAGTTGATTCCATCCTACTCGATTTCAGCAAAGCTTTTGACAAGGTTGACCATTCAAAGCTTTGCCACAAACTTGAGCACTATGGAGTCAGAGGTAGTCACCTATCTTGGATAAAATCATTCCTTAGGAATCGAACGCAACAAGTTGTGGTCAATGGTAAAACATCAAAGTATGCTGAAGTCAAGTCAGGAGTCCCGCAAGGAACAGTATTGGGTCCTTTATTATTCCTCGTATACATCAATGACCTTCCGTTATGTGTTGATTCCAAGATACGTTTATTTGCGGATGATGCCTATCTGTACCGAACGATATCTTCTCTTGAAGACAAAATAACGTTACAAAATGACCTAAATAACCTCCAAATATGGGAAGACTTATGGAGCATGGAGTTTCACCCGGGTAAATGTAAACTATTGCGCATAACTAATAAAACAAAACCGTTTCTCGCTAACTACACCATTCACAATGAGATTCTTGAATGTGTCGACAATGCCAAATATCTTGGTGTCATTATAAACAAACGCTTGAAATGGAATACACACATTGACATGGTTTGCAAAAAAGGTACACAAACACGAAATTTTCTACAGCGAAATCTGAGAGGATGCACCAAAGCCACCAAAGCAAAAGCCTACAAGACGTACATAAACCCAATCCTCAACTACGCATCTACTGTCTGGAACCCTACCGGGGAGAGCAATCAAGGACTGCGAGACCGAATTGAAATGATACAAAGGAAATCTGCTCGCTTTGTTTATGCTGACTGGAACCGTCACTCCAGTCCAACGAGAATGATGAACGATCTTGAATGGAAAACCTTAGAAACTCAAAGGAAAATTCGCAACCTTACAATGATGCACAACATCATTCACGGAGAAGTTGCAATTCCTGAGACTATATTTTCAAACAGGGCTAGGTTTTCTACATGTATTCGATTCAAGCAAATGCATGGGCGAGTGCTTGCCTACAAAAACTCATTTGCTCCATCAACAGCTAAACTCTGGAATGATCTCCCTGGTGGTCTTACGACAATTAAAGAACATTCATCTTTTAAAAACAAACTTGAAGACCACTTTGGATAGGTCATTATTATTTTATATTTAATTTTCATCCCATTTTAATTGTATATCTTAATCGTAAAAATAATTATTTAATTTTATATTATTTATTTAAATATTTGTAATATTTAGTAGTCTACTACCACATTATGCCTGCTCCTATGCTAACCCAGCGCTGAGGCTACTTCAAGTTACATTCTGTCTGCTAGCTTTAATACATCTTAGTACTTCTCTATATTGAATCTAGTCTCAAGCACGATCTATCACAGCACACAGGGCTGCATGCTTGGTTTTCCAATTATACTATTCATTCTTTTCTCGTTATCTCAAGCATTAACTAAAATTCTAAAATATTTTATTGCTCTTAACATTTCATTTATTTATTTATTCATTTTTCATTTTTTTAACAAACAAATGTACGGATAATGGGTCCTAGGACCTTTTAGTATGAAATATATAGATAGATAGACAGGACATTTAACTTTATAAACTACGTTATGATTGTGTTTCGTTTGGGTTGTGTCCTTGACATTAAAGCAAGAACTCAATTTCTTTGATTTAAATGTGACTTGCGTCACTAACTTTTTATCAAAGATTTTATTAACAGTTTTCTTAAGTTCATTGGTAATCAACTCTCCTTGTTTTCCTGCGTATGGTAAGTAAATCTTAACTTTACTGGTAACTGGTAGATTTTCTTTGTTGGTCTCTGTTGTATCTGTCATTGGTTGCGGTGGTTGTTGATTTTCATGGTCGTTGCGTACTTCTTTGATAAATCGTTTTATGAGGCCAACTGGGTATCCATTAATGGTTGTAAACACTAATTCAATGTGCTGTAACTCCGAATTTAAAAAATACGGTTGATTACAAATAGTGAATGCCCTTTTAATCAAGTTTTTCAATGTGCCTTTTTTCCATGTTTCAGGTGCGAATGAGTGCCAGTTGATGTATAAATCGGTATTGGTTTCTTTACGGTAGACGGTAGTGTCGATTGTTCCAAAACGATTGACAAGTAGTACATCTAGGAAGGCAACCATATTGTTACATTGCTGTTCACGAGTAAATTTTACATGATCGATTTTAGTTTCGTTTTCGTTTTCAGTTTCGTTTTCGTTTTCGTTTAGTTTCTCAAGTATATTTGAGCAAGTGCCTTTCTTTATTACACAAAATGTGTCATCAACATACCTTCTCCAGACTCTGAGCCACACCTACTCTCAGCTCCCAGTAACTTACCGCCTAGATCAGATTACCCAATCTAAGCTACTCACCCGCTGAGTTGGTGGTGTCCGGGGATCGAACCCACAACCCTTAGATTGTAAGGCGAATGCTCTACCGACTGAGCTACAAGACTTATAATCTGTTCTGGAAGAAAAACTATTCCAGTTAGGTTAACATAATAAAAGAAACTGACAGATAATCAAATTGGAAAATATCTGAAGAATGAAAAAGTCAAAAACTAAATTTTAAAAGCATATATTCCATAACAGACGAAAATGTGTTATTTTATTCATCTTATTTTTTTTCTTATTATCTTATCTATGATGACTTCTTTGAAAGATACGAGTTTGCAGTATATATTTCTTATGTCTTTCAAAAAATAAATCCATAGCTTCCCCATTAAAATGATATATAACTCTTACTTTTGTATTTTCACTTATATACTGAAATTGAGCCCGGTGCTTTAGCACGTTACAGTGGTTTATTGTATCATAAAAATCAAATGACTAACTATAGGATACAAAACAATGATACAACCAAGTATTCATGAAAATTCGAGAAAGAATTTAGCAGAAAGGTACAACATCAAAAAGATGCAAAGTCAAATAAAACAGCAATTTAACCATGTATCACTTATCTAGGTCACTCTTATGATAATTTTAGTCGTTAGCTTTCCCTGTTTAAGTGGCTTCATTATCTACCAGGACCTCCTTGAGGGAAGCTAGTTTACAGTACAAGTTACATTTGTGTTTTTCAAAAAATCTGTCCATAGCCCTTTTATTCAAGTTGCCTCCACAAAAGTATCTTTCTCAGTTAGCACCAACAAATCCATCTGAGGCAGTAATTTCTGGGTCCTAAAGGATTAACCTACTACCTTGAATATCAACTAGGATTAGTTTTTATCGCTATCTTCATAGGAGAAATGGACCAAAGCCTCTGCTTTGTTATGCAGTAATTTCTCCAAGATTGTTGACATTTAACAAAGTCCCCATTAACAAAGGGCTCTACGGTCACTACGGCCCAATAGGTAACTTTACATCATACATATACACAACATATACATCTGGACTTGCTTACTCGTATGCTATTCAAGGGACATTTCATAAATTCTTGCGACTTTTTCCCAAAAACTATTGTTTAATTTTCTTTCACCACAAAAAGGTTAAGCTTGCCATGAAAGCTTCTCGGAAAGCTCCCTCCAAAAATTTTTCGGTTTTGATTGATGACTGAGTTTTGTTTTTTTATCCAAATTTTTGAAGTAATGTCGTAAAGTTCAAGTACAAGTTCATTTTTTATTTCAGCTGTGGGTTTTTGTAGTATCCCAGCCTCAATGACATCCCCCAAAAGAAACAGATTTGGGAAATGGTTAAGCAGGGATTGGGTTTTGATTTTGAACAACTTTACTTGAAGCGTGTCTTCTTTTTGAGTAACCCACAATCTTATTGAAAGTGCAATTGATGACATACCTGCTTTAGGTGAGACTGGTATATTGATAGATTTTTCAGATGGTTTGATGAAACGTACAAGTATCACCTTTTTACCATAATTTGATCATCAGAATCACACCTCGGATTTTCGTATTTTGGGGAAATTTCCTTTAACCAAATAAGAAAATATAGCTTTTCTCAATGTGACTCATTATTTTTTTCTGATTTTTTGCACAATGATGCAAAATGGCAATGCCTTAAATCTAATCCCCTACGAATGTGAATTGTATTTGAATTGTACAATTCAAATGTATTTCAAAGAAGGTTCAGTTACAATTCAAATAATATTTCATATACATTTCGCAGTTAATTCAAAAGTAGTTCATGAACTGCTTTTGGATTGTATAATTTGGATTGTATTTGAATTATGAATTTCTAAGAATATAGTTAGCAATTCAAATACATTTCATAATGACATTTCAAAAGCAATTCATGAACTGCTTTTGGATTGTATAATTTGAATTGTATTTGAATTGTGAATATCCAAGAAAATAGTTAGCAATTCAAATGCATTTCAAAAACGCATTTCAAAAGCAATCTGTGAAATGTTTTTGAATTATCTAATTTGAATTGTTTTTGAAAATCACTTTTTATGTTTTAAATTAAAATTCAAACACATTTCAAATTGAATTGTATTTGAAATATAGAAGTCATTTTATTGCACATTTCACATTTCAAATGCAATCATGCATCCCACAATGCAATTAAAATTGGACAAGATGGCAGAATTTGAAAACACCAGAAAATTCAGAAAATTTGCTGAGTTTATTATGAAAATAAATTTTATTATCAAGAAAGATTCTTTATATATACTCACATGAAATTTAACGAAACTGCTATCTCCTTTTAATTCAAAACATTCAAGCATTTTTTTGAAAAAGAATGAGGTTGTTTAGTGGAAACTCAACCAAGACTTCCAGAACAATGCCTCCTACAAAACGTAAGGTTTTATTTCGAAAGTATACTGAGGAGCAGCTTCTCTGATCTCTGTTTATAGATCGCAAATGGCTAAAAACTTTGACCCGTCCTTGCTATCTTTCCCTTTAAAACCAAATAAATCTGTGTAAATTTAGAATAAAAATCCTGTCCAATTATCTAACAGGCACAAAATTCATAACAAATCAACAACTTACATATATTATTGCCAGGACGGGGAACTATGTGAAAATATATACTGTAATAACCATCCTTTAAATAAGCCACAATCAACAACCTCATAATAATTATGATCTGGAGCATTTCAAATCAAAAAAATAATTTTTAAAGCTTTCAGTCTTTCAAGTGAACCTTCCTTGACTCTGAAAGTCTTGAAATGTTTTGTTTTGATTTGAAATTCGAATTTCTGACAAGTCTGGGCATGCTCAGTATTTGATTGTATTTGAATTTTCGAATGTTGCTATTTTTAGTTTTTGAAGATACTTCAAATACCATCCATTCTGAATTGTATTTGAACTGCTTTCAGAAAAGGTGTTTGAAACAATCCAAAAATATTTCATTGTTCAAAGAACTTGGATTGTCTTTGAAATACTTTTAGACTTTTAGGGAAAAAAGTTTAAACAATCCAAACACGTTTTTCTTCAATTCTTCAATTGCATTTGAATTGTGTTCTTTAATTTTGAAATGCATTTGAACTATGTTAAAGTATTTTATTTTACGGAATGTGTTTGGAATGCCTGTCAAATGCTTTTGGATTTCCTAGAATTCGTAAGGGGGAGCCCGATTTTCGAAAAAAAAATATATATTTGGGCAAATTTGGGCCAAAAACTGCCTAAAAATAGGGTTTTTTGGACTTTGTGTGCAAAATCCTGTCATTACTTTTTTCTGATTTTTTGTACAAAGATGGAGGGCAAGATTCTCTAAATAATGGCTGAAGTGGTATTTCCCGGAAAATTCTTATTCGCCTTTAAAAACGGATTTTCATATTTTGGGGAAATTCCCTTTAACCAAATAAGAAAATATAGCTTTTCTCAATGTTGACTCATTATTTTTTTCTGATTTTTTGCACAATGATGCAAAATGGCAATGCCCAAAATGAGGACCCTGCCGACGCACCGGACTGTCCGGTGTATTTGTCTGGCGGCAAAAAGAACCCTTTCGCTACACCGGACGCAATAAGTCCGGTGTCAGTCCGGTGTTGCATACAGGGAATTTTGGACGCCGGACATTTATGAAACAAAAAATTAAGAAACACTGGACGCACCAGACTGGTCATGTCCGGTGTTTTGATTGTCCGGTGGAAAAAAATATCCTTCTCCGACACCGGACATACGACTTCCTTAAGTCTGGTGTAGAGATTGTCTGGTGGTAAAAAGAATTCTCATTTTACACCGGACTTTCGCGTGTCCGGTGTTCGGCAGTGTCCACCAAAATGTGAGTGGAGCCAGATTTTTAAGGAAAATTTTTTTGGGTAAATTTGGGCCAAAAACTGCTTAAAAATAGGGTTTTTTGGGCCTGAATGGTTTAAGTGATTTTCGTATTTGGGGAAATTCCTTTTTACTATTTTACATTATTCAACACACGAGCTTTATAGTCAGGGAGCAGAGCGCCAAAAAAAATGCCAAAAGTTGTATTTTGGTGGGACTTTTCAAAACCTACATAAAATGAAAGCTTATGCTTCATAGAACTCAAAACAGTTTACGTGCCCTCTTGAAATTACTTGAGGCGTCTACAAACAATCAAAACATTTCATACTTCTTGTTTTTGAAACTTTGTGACATTGCCGCCATCTTTCTTTCCACTGATAAAAACGTTCAAACTGACTCGCAATCTAATCAGGGGGTTTCAAATATAAAAAAGTAACACAATAAAACATTCGAAAATTTATAATATTGTTATGTTTTCTTATTTGAAACCATATGTTGGTTATGTCAATTTCCTTTATGTGTTTTATAAGATTGTTCATTCAACAATTGTCTTTATTTTTGAAATCAAAACACAACACTCGAACCCCCGTCTTTGACTTATTCGATAATTTGATGTAAACATTCGAAAATAAGCGCGCGAAAGAAAAAAAAAATAGCGCGAAAAGCGAAGTGCAAAGTTACATGTGAGCGCTCTGGTTGTGTGTGTTAGATTTTCATTGAAATGGATGATGAAGAATCTGAAGAAGCCTGTCCATTTCATTTTAACTCATACAAGAATGAAAGTTACAGAAAACTGACTGAAAAGTCTCACGCGACAGCACTACGTGCAAGGTTGGTTTTCTTTTTTTTCTTTTTTTTTTGCTTTCACACTTTCCTTTCCCATTCCCTCCCCCTTTCACTTTTGTTTTTTGGGACGAATGATATGGTCATGTTCGGTTTAAATTAAAGCCTAAATTTGGGTAGGACACCTGTTGATTTTCTGTTTACTTAAGGCCCTAATATTTATCTCTCAAAACAAACCCCCAAGTTATGGGAGGACCCCTGTTGAATTTGTTTACTTAAGGTCCTATCTACACCGCTCTAAAACAAACCCTATAGTTATGGGGACCCCTGCTTAATTTTTAACTTAAGGCCCTATCTACACCGCTCTAAAACAAACCCTATATATATGGGGGACCCCTGCTAAATTTTTTAACTTAAGGCCCTATCTACACCACTCTAAAACAAACCCTATAGTTATGGGGGACCCCTGTTAAATTTTTTAACTTAAGGCCCTATCTACACCACTCTAAAACAAACCCTATAGTATGGGGGACCCCTGTTTAATTTTTTAACTTAAGGCCCTATCTACACCGCGCATAAACGAACCCTGTAGTACCCCTGTTTAATTTTTTAACTTAAGGCCCTATCTACACCGCTCATAAACGAACCTATATTTACGGGGGACCCCTGTTTAATTTCTTAACTTAAGGCCCTATCTACACCGCTCATAAACAAACCCTAAGTTACATGAGGACCCCTGTTGAATTTTTCTACTAGGCCCTATCTTCACCTGCATAAATTAAAAATTGTCTGTTTGTAACATTTTCTTGTTTTCGTTCTAATTAGTGAAACGAGAGAAGACACGCGAATCACTGAAATCTTACAACGTAACGATGCAATTGAGAATGTACGATTCCATCAAAAATGTCTGGATCGGTACAGTAACCGGAAAACTCTTCAGAAAATATTAAGGGACAAGGAAAATTCGGAAAAGGAGGAGAGAGCTGAACAAAAACGCGCGCGATTGTCAATTGAACCCCGAAAATCCAACCGTCCAAAAGAGAATCTAGGTATGTCTTAAATGTAATCTGATCTCGATTGACGTTGAAAACTTATTTTGTTAATAGAAACGAACTTTGGGCTCAGTCTGGTAGGATCACGACTCTAATTAAATTCTGATCGGAAACTTATATTTAGAATTGAGGATTAATAATGAATGACGGCGGAAAATCTTTTTCTCGTTTTATTTATCAGGTCCCAGAACTCTCGCAGCCAAGATATGTGCCTTCTGCCGCAAGGAAAAAACTGCAGCTTCGAACAGCGGAAACGAGCCCTTGTCAAAATGTCTGACACGTGATGCTGCAGAGAAATTGAAAAGATCTTCAGACCAAAAACGAGATCTTCCACAACTTATGGCTGATTTAGCAGGAAAGGACTGGAACAGTATCGTCATGTATGAAATCCAGTATCACAAAACATGCTATCGTGAATACACCAGAAACTTGCGTTCGTCAGCTGTGGTTGAAGATGACGTTTTTGAAGTACTTTGTAGATTTGTTAATGAGCGGCTGGAAAAGAAGGAGATCGTGACAAAATCAGAGGCATTAAATTTGTACAAAGATAAAGGTGGAAAAGACTTGAAAGACGCACGACCACTCATCGATAAGATCATTGAATATTTCGAAGGTCAAGTAGCGATTTGGAAACCAAATTATGGAAAGCAATATCTATATAGAACGTCATGGTCTGTCGGTGACGTTATAGACCACTTTACCCGGAAGCTCACTACGTTACACTGTGAAATAGAAAACCTTAAGCAAAATACCAAGGAGGAAACTGTTGAAGCGGCTGCGCGCTTAATCCGCAAAGAAGTAAGGAGTGCTCCAAAAACGTACCATGGATGGCCACCAAAAGCTGCCAGTCTACTTCGAAGAAAAACACGGCTACCAAAACTTACTGATACCTTTCTGACCTCCTTGCTTTGCGCAAGAAAGGATCGATGTACAAAACGACGAAGGGCGATCATTAATTCTATCGGTCAGGATATAATCTACAATGTAACCAACGCCAAGCACAAGACATCAAAACACGTTCTCTTGTCCCTCTGCACCAAGCGTCGCACTGGTTCAAGGAAGTTGATAAATTGGCTCAACAAATTTGGCCATGGAATTTCGTACGATGAAACAAGGTTTGTGGAAACCACGTTGGCGAAAGATGAGGTTGAAAACCAAGATACCAGAAGCTATTGCCCGCTGCTGCTAGAAGCCATGAGGTATAACAGTTATCTTCTAACTTTTATTTCAAGCTCGAGTATTTAAGCTCGGTGATAAAGTTAGATTTGAAATTTACGAAACAGCTGATACAAAACTTTCCGCCCTGAATTTCGATTTTTGTGTAGGTTCTTGACCAAAGTCTATAATTTTCTAGGTACTATAACCGATGTGAATCAAAACGTTTTCATTTTAGGTTTCTTACCTTCATCTGGGATAACAATGATATAAACCCTGAAACACTGACTGGTACATCGATGCATTGTACTAATGGTATTGTTGTCCAAGAATCAACTGGCTCCAATATTCCAAACACTGGATTTGTACGTATTGAAAAACCATGCAGAAAAAGGTCATTCTCAGCACTCCCGAGTCAAATTGCTCATTATACGTCAAAGAAAAGAGTTGGTCCAGACGATTTGAAAGATGTTCAAATGAACGAATGTCCCGACATTTCCAGATCTGAGTATGTAGATTTCATTTGGACATTGTGCAGCGAACAGAATCCTTCACAAATACCAAACTGGACAGGCTTTAATTATCTTTTGCACAAAGATGGAGACAGGGAATCATTGCAGGCAGTCACATACCTACCAGCTATCAACCAATCTCCGACAAAACTAGATACGGTTTTGGAGCTACTATTACAATCAAAAGCAAAGGCCGAGCACCTTGGTTTGGACGAAACAGATATAGTGGTCGACCAAGCAATTTACGCCAAAGCTGTCGAAATTCTTCAAAACCCAGCTCATTTGGATTTGAAGAAGTTTATTGTGCTGAGAATGGGTGGGTTTCATATTGAGTGCACCTTCATAGCAGTTATTGGGAAAAGGTTTTCGGACGCTGGCCTTCGAGATTTGCTGATTGAAACTGGTCTTTTCGGTAAGGAAGCATTGTTTTTAATTAATTAGATGTTAAATTTAATTTCAGATTTTGCATAATGATTTTGCAGGTGATGATGATGATGAATTCATAAAAGATTCAAACAATCGGTATCAACAACCAGACTTCTTCAAAGTCAAAGATTAGGTTTATTTTTTGCGGATTGTTGCAGAGAATTTAGATCTAGTTTTTTAAATCAATGACGATTGTTCTTAATTTCAGAGGAATGCCGTACAGACAGACTTCTTTCCGGAGGACATTACAACAACGCAATGAGAGCCCTCAAGTATCTCTACAACTCATTTTCTCGGCAACGTAATGAGCATTTAAAGAACTGGCTTGATCAAAACAATGACCGTCCGAACTTTTCAAAGTTGACAGAATCTGTCGAATTCAAGACTCTGATTAAGGAAGTGAGTTTATCCTTTACTATCTCCATTTGTAAAAAGTTAAAAATACATTTATAGAAATTGAATCATCTCTACAGACTATTTCACGTTTCCACGATTATGGCTTTTTCTCGTAAGTAACCACTTAAAATGAATCTTAATACGTTTTCTGAATTCAAACTACAGATATCTTCTAACATACCTATTCAATTTCCTTCACTAGGTATCCTTCGAGAATTTTATAGCCCTCGTCACAAGTCATCCTGAGTTTGGGGAAATTTTGGAGGAACACAAATTGGAACTGAAGATTGCAATGGGACCAACAGCTGAATTTTGGTGCTCGTTTCTTGAAATGGTCGAGACGCTCTTCGCTTTTATACGCTCGACAAGACTCGGTCTTTGGGAACTCCAGCTTGAAGTTATCACAAAAATGCTTCCATGGTTCTTTGCGTATGACCATCAGAATTACGCCCGATATCTATCACTCTACTTAGCGGAAATGCTACAATTACCAAAAACTCACCCAAAGATACACAATGAATTCATGCAAGAGTTTTTTTTACAAAAAATCAAATGTGTTTTACGTTTCTTATAAGATACACAAGATGAAATAAAATATCAATTGATTTAATCATCTTAAAAATTTTGGAATCAATTTCCAGTCTGCAGACTTGTGCTTCACTTTTTCTTGAGACCTTCTTTGCAAGCTGTATTCAAGAACTACAAATTGACGATGGTATGATTGAAGAGGTATATATTACATGATATTGCATTCATAGATAAGAAAATCAGCAGATGTCAGCAATATTTCACTCACTCTGGAGAATCATCTTTTTGCGTAGACTGCTGCAATGATGTCCTTTCTAACTTTTTCTTCCTTTTTAGGGCAAAGAGTTGGTAGAAGCAGGAGAAGAAATCAATTTAACAAGATTAGGTTTGAAGTATCATCTAATGCACTCCGAGACAAAAAATGTACCCGGACATATCAGTCAAGTCACGAAAGAAATTCTTCTCGCGA
Organism: Clytia hemisphaerica; assembly: GCF_902728285.1. Taxonomy (NCBI): domain Eukaryota; kingdom Metazoa; phylum Cnidaria; class Hydrozoa; order Leptothecata; family Clytiidae; genus Clytia; species Clytia hemisphaerica. The sequence goes on from NW_027104384.1 coordinate 1,072,588, forward strand.
ATGGTGTGGACGGTGACAAGATGAAGCTTGGAGCAACAAGTGGGACGCGTCGTCGTAGGGCCAAAAGAAAGTACGTTTTTATAAACATTACAGGTTCTTTCAAAAATGAGAATTGAAAAATGAAAAAAAACTCAAAGTGCTATAAATATGAACTCTTAATCATTGAATTAAGGGAATACTTATTAGATTTCGAGGTATAATCCCACTTTTTTTCAAATTTTACGAGTTGAGTATCGTCGAGGATTCCATACTAAGAGTTTTTTATGTAAGTTTTTATGCTTATAAAAACTTTATTTTTTATCAACTTCGAATCAACTTTAATCTGTGGATTTTGCAGGATTCTCGACACCAATATCCCGGTACCGACGGACGAGAGCAGTTCAAAAATCAAGACTCGCCTCAAAGACGCAGTAAACAATGTAAGAGTTGTTTTCTGATATCTTCGAAATTAGACAGATGGGTGGGTTCGACCTGTGAGAAAAACTTTCTGCCTTAATTTATAGTTAATTTGAAAGATTTTATTAGAAGGAACCTAAAAGTAAGCACACCCCTTTCTCACAGACCCGGTTGTATTTTTTCAGCCAGTGGGTATAAGAATAACGGACCAAAACTCAATGGGGATAGATACTCTGATGTTCTTTAATGGCTGGGGATTAGAACTCTATTGTTTTTAAGTCAGCAAATTCAGTGGGGTGGAAAAAATAGCACAATTATTAGGGCCTAAAAATTAAAGTAGGAAATAAAAACAAATTCAGAAAGTTGCGTATTTTTTTAAATTTTCTTTAAGACAGATTTAATGGGTCATTTGGTCATTCGGGCCTTTATTATTATGAAGCTCTACTAATTTTGGTGTATTTTGTTATTACTTTTTTTATTTTTTCTCTAACTAACCAGGGAGAATATCAAACCGGCGAGCAAATCGTACCACAAACTTACGAACGACTTACGTTTGATGAGAATGATAACGTGGAAGTTGAAACATTCGAAGTTTATGGTAAGGAGATATCTTCATTTCTGACCACAGTTTGATTTAAAACCCACTTAGAGGAGTTGGTAGAAGGAGAAGAGAAAATCCATAGCCCTAGATATGACGTCTTTATTTCTAGCGATGGATTGTATTGTGGCAAACACTTGTCAAATTTTCCGCCTGTGATGTAGATGCCATATTTACGAGCTGAAATGTGTTGTTTTTTATAGGAAGGAAATTCGCTATCGAAGTTATACGCCAGAAAATGTTGGATAAACACTCGAGATTCATCAGACCAAAATCAGACGAATTCTACGAAAACGCCGGTTTAGATGATATGAAATTGGAGTACGCGCGCTTAAATATGAAGCTTGACGAAACGCACGATATACGGGAAATGGCTAACAAATTGAAAAAGCTACAACGGACAAGAAACTTGGCTTGCTGGCACGACACTTCTTGCATTTCTAATGCTTCTCATTTCCTTGTTTTGTTGAATTGCGTCTACGATGAAGCGATATTTTACACAAGCGAAGAATTTGCCGCGTTGACAGGTAGGTTCAATTGTTTTATTTTATTATTTAAATTGCGAGATTGTTTACTAATCTTTCGCAGATATTGTAGGTTTCTGATAAAAGAAAATAAAAGATGAAATGATTTTGAAATTATCAGTTGTATTTTGTTTTTGTTCTCCCAATCTATTTTCACCGATCGCCATCAATTAGGAAGACGAAACTCATTTTGAATTAACATATAAAAAATTTCATGAACCGAATACTTTATCGGGGAAAACTTCGTCAGAAAAACTACCGTACGATTTTATAAAAACAAGTCAATCACTTTGAAATTTTGAGCTTTTCTTTATTTGGAATATCGTCAAAAAATAAAAGTTGATTGAACCCAAATTTTAACGACGAACAAGGCCAACATTACAGCAAATGACATCACTCTTACTTTAAAACAATACCTGAGGTCTTTATATAGACTCCTTTTTTTATGTGCAAGACTTTTGTGTCCAATTAGGCAATCTAGGACTTTTAGGCATGTTTTTCGATTGATTTCACAGGGTGTGTGACCATTCGGTCGGCTACATATCTCTGAGCCAAACGGAATTTAAGAAGGAGTGGGAATTCGAACCGAAAACCCCTTGTTTGTAGCGCTGACGCCGTAGATTATTTGGCCATCGCATCTCCATATTCCATATAAAATCACTTGATTCAAAATATTAACTCGCAAAATGTTCTAGACACGAAATCAGAATTTCAGATTTTCAGACCTGCTTCCTAAGCAAGCCAATAGGAAAACGATGTAATCTTATCTACGCGTTTTGAATAACTTGTGGAACTGTCCTTAGGTTAAACAGTATCAGAGATTAATTAAGTTTTGATTAAATAATGTTTTCCATTATCGGGAAAAAAAATGTCGGAGTTTTTTTTTTGTCGGGGAAAAATTTCGTCACCTAGAGGCATTTTCGTCACTTTCCCCCGACCAAAATTTCAAATTCGTCAATTTCCCCCGACTAAATTGTCCAAATGAAATGGTTTCCTTTACTAGCTCGAAAAAAGATCTTGTAATTCGACGTTTAAAGCAATTTTAATTTGGTTGGGGTTTAAAAAATCGGCTAAAAGTTTTGGTCGGGTGATAAAATATCGGGGAAAAATTCGTCCGGGAAAATTTTCGTCACCCCTTCAAAATTTTCGTCACTTTCCTCCGACATTTTTTTCCCCGATAAGGTATAACACGTGCGCAGGGAATAGTCGATTAACAGTAAGTTCGCAATGGAATATTTTTCATTTTTAAGGGACACTCTTTGACATCCCAGATCTTGTTGAAAGGCCGGAGATGTATATACTGGCAAGGTGTCCGTCAAACGACCAGCAGCTAATGTATAGTTCAATACGTTTTGCCGACATCGAGGAGATGAACAAAAAACCCATCAAGTACAACGGCGCGGAGATCAACGATAGAATGCGATTTTTCAAAGGTTTTTTATCTATTTCAAATTTATTCGTTTCCGGGAATACATGGTTTTTTATAAGCAAGTGTCTATATCAGGCTCGCATTACGCTTAGCATTCTATTGTTCTCAAACAGTAGAGCCATTGTTTACTCTCAGGTACCTAATATTCGGGGGACCCGCTAATTAATTTTTCGAAAATTTTCCACCCAGGACCATGCGAAACTCCTTGATCTTGATGAGAAATGAAGCCACTTATTTCCCATCCAGAACTCCGCGCGTAGTTTTTACACAAACGCCGGATTGAAACTAAAATCTATCGCTAGATTTAAAAAGTGTAATCCCCCAAAACAAAGGAACTGCTAGATACAATCCGTCGTCTTGATTACGGCGCGTTCTATGCGCGTTTTGGATGGGAAATAAGTAGCTTCAATTTCTCTTGCCTGAGAAGGCTTGAAACTCAATGTACAGGACATTTATATTCCAACCCCTCCCCCCGTTTATCGATTCTTTTTTTGAAAGTTTCATTTTTAATTCTACTGTATTACAGGGGTCACACTCGGCATTTCAATTTCGCTATCCGTTAAATTTTGTTTTGAAAAGATATTTTTTCAAGCCAGAAAAAGAAAATTTTTTTACAAGCACACACGATTTTAGACTCAATTTGTAGACATTAAGTCACTGGAGAATTTTGGAGGAAAGTAAACTATAGCAAAGTAAATCGACACAAAAATTGTTATATTCAACTATTAACTATCAATGTAAAAATTTATAACAAATTATTGAATATTTTGCTACAATTCAGGAGATGCTCCAGCCTGTCAGTTGGAGAGTGGTCACAAAAAAGGAGGAAAAAATTACTTTTGTTGGGGTTGCGAGTGCAATTCTTTCCGCTGCCACGACCTTCAATACGCATTCAATGCCACCAAGATGTCGCTCGATGACAAGTGTGAGAAGTTAAACATGACTGAGGTCGGTCGGAAACTTCAAAGCGAAGGTGCTCTGCACTACAGTTCCTGCCTGAAAAGTCACGAAGCCCTACTTGAACTCCATTTACGCGATATTGTTGTTCCTGTCGAAAGTCGTGTTGAAGATTTGAGGAAAGAGATCGATAACGAAATGAAGGGAACACACAGAATGCCAGCTCTGTTGCACAATACTGGCAAATATCGCTTTGCTGAAGTTGGAATGTGCGATTACGAGGTGCTTCCAGTCGAACCATTGCACGCAATAGGTCACCATATCAATAATCTTTTCGAGGAAATCCCAAGACACCTTCCGAAAAAAGAACGGGGCGTATTTGAGAGAACTTTGAAAGCTGCTTTTTCTTCAAGGCAAGTCAAAAGAGGGAAAGATTACCGAAATGCATTGCTCCAATTAACGACGGCCGTTGATGGACGAATTGATGACAAGATAGTCCAGATTCTGATTTCTCTATGCGAGATACAGGAAATCCTCTACTCGAACGAGAGGTCCGCTGAATTGATTTTGCGGCTGTACAACGTGACATTTGTTCATGCCATGAAAATGATCGTGGCTTTCGAAACGACTGAGAAGTTGACGAAGCGAAAATTGTTCGGCCAGTATTTTCACGCACTTGTTTGCCATGCTCCAGAGCAATTCCGCATAATTCCAATGCCCTCATCGAATGCCGAAGATGAGGAAAGGTTCTTTAATTTCCTCAAAACATGCACGAAGTGTACTTCCAATCATCATCCGGAAAATGTCTTGGACAACTGCTTTATTCGCTGCCAAGTACGTGAAGAAATCAAGTCCGACAAGGATGGCTGTAAAAGAAAAAAAGAGAGTCATCAATCTCTAAGTCTGGCAAGAAGCTTCCACCCAAGACCGAAACTATAATCCCTTTCCGATTCATCACAAAGTTCCCTAGGATATGGCAAGCGCTCATTTAGAGAGGATAGCTGATTTTTTAGTTGTCAAAGGCATTTGGACAGAAATGACCGATGGCATCAAGTTTAGCGACCTGAAAAAGCTCAATCTCCCTATCAGTCATTTTCGAGATACAACAATTAAGCAGGAGTTGGTCCGTGTTAAAGAAGTGTGGTCAGATCTCCTCAAAAGCTCTCCTTCTCAAATTCCTGCCTATGAGATCATTGATGATGACGGAAAGAAGACAAACTTCCTTGTAACCCTAAATCATTTCAAAAAACAAGCTGAAAAAGGTAAGAAATTATATAGTTTCTTCGACTAAGGTTCCAGCAGAAGTTTATACTTTGTTTTACTAACATTCCAAATGCCTGCTTCAATTGAATGATAATTTTAATAGAAACCTATCAGCACTTTACTCTCAGAATTTTCAAAGTTAGAAAGACTTCCAATTTCTTTATAGCAAATTCGACAAAGCAAAAGAAGGTAGATCTCAACGTTACCCCCTCAACTATGATCGCAAACATGCAGCTGAAGAGCCCGCCTGAATCAGGTACAGAGCGCCACATAATGTGGTCTTTTATAAATGCACTTTAGATTAAAAAAATTCAACTAGGTCAAATACTTTATCTTCTCCAGTGTAAACCTGGACAGGATTCAAGAATTTTAAAAATATTTCTGTTTAGGTAAAACCAAGACAACGTTTGCATCTTCAACTCCATGCAACTCTATGGGCCAGCAAAAATCTTGTGAGTTAATTTTGTTTCAAAAATAACAGACCGAGGCAAATAATTACTTTGGTA
>NW_027104385.1:0-161342 GCF_902728285.1 Clytia hemisphaerica
GACTAAAAGGAAATTTAATCAATTTATTAGATTTGGATCGAGCAAATCTTCTTTTAACACTCGATAAATAGAGGGATTAATTAACTTGAATATCCATGTAATGATTTCTTCTTTTATAAACTGATGTAGAAATGAACAGCGTGGTTTGGGCTATGAATTTCCCATCTCGATTTTGTAACTGCGGACATCGCATATTTCGAAATTTCCAAATGTAATACTTCCGAGTCAAAAATTGGACTCACAGATCAAACGCGATCTGTATACAGCAGATTATAAAAAATACAAGATAGGCCAAGCGTGGAGCTGGAGCATTTCCACATTTTTAAGCTCGTCTTAATTTGAACGAATTTGACTTTAACTCGGATAATTTGACCACTTGACTACAAAGGTGCCTGTACCATGGTCATTTCACGGTCAAAATGAATCATGGGTAATCAGGACCAACACGCTTTAATAATTTTTTTTTGGTCCAAAATTGTGGATGTTTATGCGTTTAACCAATGGGAAACCGTTATGTGGGCGCAAGTCCTGACTACCCATGAGCTATTCCACCGTGAAATGGCCTACCGTCTAGCTTCGAATAAACGCCCCTCTTAAAATCCAAAAAAAAATTAGTAAAAGAATACACAAAGAATATAATAATTATTATTGAATATCTTAAGCATTTCTCCATATTATACTTCCCTAATACTGTCTGTTTCAAATAAACTCCCCTCCTAGGGGGGGGGGAGGCTTTATTCGAAGTGGTCGTTTATTTGAGGGGAGCGATCATTGAAAATTTTTCCTTAAAGGAGGGGCGCTTATTCGAGGGGACGTTTAAAAGAAGGGGCGTTTATTCGAAGTAATACGGTTTACAGTCATGGCTTTTTTTGTCGACACCGTGATAAAAAACCCGTTGGTTGGTTCGCTTGGTGGGTACCCGTTTCCAGGAGAAATCTATTCTGGAAATAGGACTAAACTTTTCATACAGAAGAACTAAACATTTTAAAGTTTTTTTTCAGAAATAAGACTTGAAAGGAAAGTAATTATCAGCGAGGGACGTCGTTCAGGCGACAAGAGTATTCGATGGTTGAAGTCATCAACACTTCCTTATAGCAGAAAGAAGATAGGCTGTCGCATTGCACTTTCGCTTGGGTTAACTTTTTCTAATAGCACTATGAGAATTGGCTTGATAGAAAAAGCAAGGAACATTTTTAAATTACCTCGTTAACTGGTAGATAGGATTCCATTAAGTGCAACAATAATTGAGCCATTGGTAGATAACTGATTTCTATGAGAGATAGAACAATTAATACCGAAAAGTTCACCAGTTCACTCATCCAAAATCTGGATGAACAAGTGATACTTTTATGGACCTACCTGGTTATGAATTTAACACATTTATAATTGATATCTACGTTACGTGACCATTAAACAATCATTCAGAACACAAATAGTGACGATCTAATAAAATTAGTCGTTTGTTTCTTATAAAAAACGTTTAGAAACCAAAATTTCATGATCTTGAAATATTCTTTCATATTCAAGACTTCGTGAGCAAAAAAAACATCTATCTCATCAAAGAATATTGAGTAATTTGACTAAGAACATTGATGTATGCTTATTAATAGTGATTCTTATAGATAAACATGCGTTTTTTGAGCCAACAAATTTTTTTGCAAAAATCTGCTTTACCTATTTCCGTGCAAAAAAATCAGAAAAAAGTCCAAAAAACCCGTTTTTTTCGGCCAAAAAACATTTTCTTTCAAAAATCGGGCTCCGTCACATTCGAGGGCTTATAGTTAGGCATCTTTGTGCAAAAAATCATTAAGAATGAAAGGCCAATATCGAGAAAAGCTAATACCTAAGTAATTGATGATGTGCTTATAAAAAAATATCGAATTTGGCCAGTTTTTCTATAAAAACACGCCAAGCAACCAAAATTTCATGTCTAAACACACATATTCTTAAGTAAGCCCTCAACACACATATTCTTAAGTAAGCCCTCGTGAGCAAAATAAGCATTTATCTCATAAAAAAATTGAGTAATTTGACTAAGAACATTGATGTATGCTTTATCAATAGTGATTCTTATAGATAAACATGCGTTTTTGAGCCAATAAAATTTTTTTGCAAAAATCTGCTTAAGCCATCTTTTACCAATGATGTTAGCCTACTTTCATGCAAAAAATCAGAAAAAATTAATGATCCAATTTTTCACCAAGTCCAAAAAACCCGTTTTTTAGCCGTTTTTTGGCCCAAATTTGCCCCAAAACTTTTTTTTTCGAAAATCGGGCTCCGTCACATTTTGGCCACTACCATTTTGCACCTTTGTACCAAAAATCAAAAGATTCCTATGATTCAATCCTGAGAAAAGTTGGTTACAGACGAACGAACGGACGGACGGACGAACGGACTAACACAGGTTAATTTATAGGACCTCCACCCCACCGGGGTAGGTCCAAAGGTCCAAAAAGATAAAAGGACCTAGGTAGATTTCCCACCGAGGACATTTCCTTTAGGAGTGAATGTGTGCCGTGCGCGGAGTATCAGAATCTGATCTGGAGGTTAGCTAGGGATCTTACTTTCTTTATTATTCGGCGTCATTTCACGATGAATAAATTTCGGCATGAAATGTAACATCTGACATCCACATTTTTCTGGAATGAAAAAAAAAAGATTTAGAAGAGATTATAAAAAGTGGACACGAGACATGTGTACAATGCAACGGACAAAATCAGTGACAGTTTGTCGCTAAAGTGAAGTTTTTACAACTTTCTAGGGAAACAAGATAAGTTCCATTTACACTTTTGAAATCAAGACCCTAAAAAACTTTGTATCATGTCTACGTTAGAATGACTAGTTAGTAACCATAGCAGCCTTAAATGAGCACGAGTGCCGCGAAGACCATTTCTATATGAAGAATAGAGTAATATTGACTACAATACGAGTCTTCAGAATATAAAAAAATTGTGTGCTTGAGTGCTTATACCTTGATAATCCCAATCCTTGAGTTCAAAAATATCTTTGAAAAAGTATTCTTCGACCAAGTCCAAATCTTTGATACAGAAATTCTAAAAACAGGAAAGGAGCAAAGACTTTTATAGAACGGTTCTTGCGGGTATCACTTGCTAAACAGCTTCAATCAAAGTTGATGAGTATAGTCCACAGTTTATAAAGGTCAGTGTTGGCCTCAAGCAGTGTTTAAAGCTTATTATTACAGGAGTCATCGAAAGAAGAAAAGGCACTATGCATATCTAATAAATACAGTTGACTCGTCGACTCTCTTTAATTCGATCTTCAAGATACCAAATTTTCTTCGAATTAGAGAAAGGTTCGAATAACAGAAAGTAATTTGAACCATTTTTCAGCTGAGGGGATCACCAACACTTTAGCTCGAATTATTGAAAGATTCGAATGTTAGAGGTTCGAATTATAGAAAGCTGACTGTATGGTATCAAAATTTACCTCGGGAAATTTCTCTTGTTTAACACTTTCCAAAGTGACTTCGTATTGGTAGAAATTACGTTTGAATGAATAAGGCGGTAACTAGAAAAAAAGATGATGATTATACAGCGGGCTTCCACTACATGTCTTTTCATAAGAACATTCAAAAATGTTTTAGCCTTCGGATGTTCTTAAACCTTTTGATTTTTAAGAATAAAAAATGCTCTTAACATGTTCCTATGTTCACCATTTTGTGAGTATTTTTGTCCACATCCTAATAAAATGGGCGTTTGACGTCCACAAGGCCTTAAAATGTTCTGAACTTGTTCTTAATATTTTGGCCATCGAAGCCTTATGTTTTTATATAGTTTGTTCTTATAAAAAAGTGTAACGGATTCGTGCTTCTTATAGTACTGGCGGTTTTGTAGAGGTATGTGATTTCAGGCTATGATTTACCCTAGACGTGGTGATGAGTGTTGTCTGTACACAGACCCGGTATCTCCGGTTAATTTCAAAATTAATTGCCGTACTACGAAACGATAAACGTGAGATACACCGTGCTACGTTAAAAATTTATCTTATCAATCCTTCATTTCGAAATGATTGGATAACCATGCAAGTTGATTATTTTTCTTTTGAATTTGTAAGTAATTAACGTGCAAGAGCAATCAACGCAAAGGAGGATGGGATAGATGATCAAGTAGAATCAAATCTAAGAAATACGAGTTGAAAGATAGTCCAGATAGTTGTACAAACAACCAAACAAACCAAACGGTCAAGGTGAACTATGTTTTGGTTATTGAGTTTAAGGCCCGAAGGGCTAGATAGAAAATAATCTTTAACCTTTCCAAGGCAAGAAAAAGTAAAGCCACTTATTTCCCATCCAGAACGCACCGCTTTCAATCCAGCATTTGTGTAAAAACCAAGGGCGTTCTGGATGGGAAATAAGTGACTTCATTTCCCATCCAGGAGTCTCGAGTCTTGGTATGGTTTTGTCATTACTAGTCTAACTTAAGAACTACAAAACGTTTCATGATTCAGTTATAATTTTAAATATAATCTTATCAAAAACACGTATAAAAACCACTCACTGTCAGAAGATTTCTTATAAAAAATACGAAAGTTTGATTGACAGTTTTGTTAATTGATTGACAGTTTTTCTAGGTCAAATGAATGGTTAAATTCTTCAAAACTCTTCAAAAAAGCTTCGGTGATTTTAAAAGTTGCTTGAAACCACTCCTCAAAGTCAAGGATTAACCCTGGGAAAAACTAAAATCTGCCCTGGGAATTTACACATGGCCTCGTGGCCCTATATTCCCCGCATGCGACTACCATAATTTGACCGATTTGAACAATAGCGCTTTTGTTCAATTTGGGACTCTCGTCCAATCAGATTGCCGTATTGTGTCAAATTTTCCCAAATTTGACTGCTAGAACAATAGAGCTGTGTCAAATTATTGTTTGATTTCAAATTTGGGACTATACTGCAATCTGATTGGTGCTTGATTTCAATTTGGGACTATACTGCAATCTTATTGGTCGGTGCGAAATTTGAGACTATCCTGCGATTTGATTGGCTGAGAAAACGAAAGCGTTTTTGAAACAAAATGGCTACCCGAAGCGACAGACAGGAGCAAAGCTGCTTAGCAAAAAAACACTCTAAATTTGAGCTGAAAACTGGTAATTTCTTGGTGATATTGGACATAATATACGATGTATATGGTGAATGATGTTTCTTAATTGATATGGAAAGCTTTGGAAGGAACTTTTAAGAGTATTTCTGCGCTTAATCATGTTGAAAACATACATATATTTGGCTATCCTACCAGATGCATAAAACCAAAACTTTGAATTTTACAGAAGGATTGGAGCTTCCTTAGAGCGAACCAACGATGAAATCAGACTTTGTATCATAAAATATGACTCCTCTGCGAATTTAAAGAAAATTGGATCATTTTTCACGATGCTGTGGATGAAAATTGTCCTTTTTTGACTTTGGCAATTTTGGCGGTTGTTGTTTTGATTTTTGAAACTTGACAAAGACCTTCTCCATACAAACTGTTACTGGAATTCATTAGAGCATACTTAAATGAAGTCCATGTGTAAGTTTGAAGTAAATTAGAACATTTTTCATAATGATATGGATGAAAATGATCCTTTCTGGACTTATGACGTTTTGTCGGCCGTCGCTTTGATTTTTCAAACTTGACACAGATTTTTTCTGTACAAACTGTTATTGGAATTCATTAGAGCATACTTAAATGCAGTCAATGTGTAAATTTGAAGTAAATTGGAGCATTTTTCATGATGATATGGATGTAAATGATCCTTTCTGGACTTATGGCGTTTTGTCGGTTGTCGCTTTGATTTTTCAAACTTGACATAGATTTTTTCTGTACAAACTGTTACTGGAATTCATTAGACCATACTAAAATGCAATTCATGTGTAAATTTGAAGAAAATTGGAACATTTTTTACGATGATATTGAATGAAAATGGTTCTTTCTGGACTTCAGGCGTTTTGACGGTTGTGGTTTTAATTTTTGACAACTTGACATATCACTTTTTCCATATATACAAACTGTTACTGGAATTCAATATGGTACTAGAATAAAGAATTCATGTGAAAATTTATAAATGCTTGGAATATTTTTGTTTCATTATGGCTGGCTATGGCTGAGAATGCAAAAAAAAGTTAAGTTTTTGGGGGATCTGATAGCCATCAGCCAATTAATAAATTTTTGAATCTGTTTTATTGCTAATAAATTATATTTTCTTAAGTTCAGAATAAACCCATTCAATTACATGTACATGCTTTGATTCTCTAATATTTTTCATCCAACTTTCGGTGTTTTTCTTTGCAGACAAAGGAAAAACTACTATTTTGAATCTCCAAAAACATTAGGAAACCTTTGTTGTTAAAAATCTATCACTTCTAAAAAAAAATTGGCTACAGTAATTCCCTTGATTAATTGTCTTATATAACTGAGCTTTACAGTTCTTTTCATTTTCGTTGTATTCGTGGCCTTAGAAGACTAAGCAAGATATCTAATCAGACTACTCGACAGATTGGAGTCTGAGATAAACTCTGGAGTCTTGAGATATACTCTCGACATAATGGGGCAGTGAACAGCTCTTTCTAACTGTTAATGATATCTTTATATATTCTATCTTAATGGACCATTCATGCTTAATAATTACTTGTGGTGTTATGCAGTAGATTAATAAAAGAATTCACAAAAAAAATAACAATAATATAAATCTATAAAGTCCGTCTTTCCAAAACTTCCCCGCATCAATAGGTAAATCCCCTTGCCGAATATTAACCACAAGTGGTTATTAGACAAAGCACAAGTGTCTGAATTTCTGTATTTGCTTCACTAGCTAATGGTCCTCAAAGGCGTTTCTGAAAGATCAAGCTTCAGACACCAAATTATGTAGCTTAGTCTGAGACTTTAGACTCCACAAGTTTGGACAGCCTTGTTCTTCAGACCTTGCTTGGTACCATTATTGGTAGTTTCGCGCCTTCGAAACCACGGCGAAAGCTTCAGACGCCATTGTGAAATAACCGCCTTTACTGGTCCATTACCCACTATTCTTTCCCCGAATAATTTTATTCTTTCCCCGAATGTGGTAGACGAACCGAAAAAATTTTTGGCCCAACGGATAAGGCATCTGACTACGAATCAGGGGATTCCAGGTTCGAATCCTGGCGAGGTCGTACTTTTCAAAAATTTCAGCTTCCTTTTCAAGTTTCTCAAGTGTTAAACGTTACAAGTCTCACCAAGTTTCTATTAAAATTCTAACTTTATCTTTTATATCTGAAGGTATAATAGTTGACATAGTATTCTGATGTTTTTAGATGGGTGTATGAGGGCGGCCGCCACAGCGTGACTCAAAATTTGAGGAAAATGCAGACTTTTACTGCACTGTGTACAATAGTCTGATTAATTAAAAGCCAATTTTTGGCAAACCAAGATTATTTCAAGCCCCCCGCAGGAAAGGGAGGGAACAGAAAATCTCTCAAGTTAGAAATTTTGGAGACAAACCTTTTCAAGTGAGACATGACTGAACACGAAGAATCCGTTGAATTCAAAATCTCGTCCATCATAATAAACAGTGGTCGGTCGACGTGTCTGTAAAACAAACATCAAAAGGTTTAAGGTTACAAAAAAATTTACCCAAAGATGCAAAAACCAATCAATCATATCAGAAAGCTCAAATTACACGTGTAGAACGATAAACTCGGTATGCAGTAGAATCTTGATGATTCGAACTTCTATCATAGGGTAATCCTTTAAAATACTTTCTAGACGTCTCGAATACCTCTTTAAGACAAACAAAAAAGACCCCGTTCGGATTCGAATATTTGAAAGTTAACAGTACAATGATCAGATTATCCGTATCTTAGAGTTTACTTTACTTTGGGGGTTAAGGAGGCTATAAAAGAAACACTTACCGAGAAATTTTGAGGGTTGTCGATGTTGACGTGGTATAAAAACAATTTCTTAGCGTTATTGGTCAACTTTTTACATGGCTCAATGTACTGAAAAAATAAGTTTAGAAAAAATGCATTTTTTTTACTAAGATTAAATCCCACACGATGGTCATATACATCAGGCAAAGAAACTTAAATAAAACATTGTCTCCCACATGAAGAATAGCATGTTCCAGGGAAAGGTGGGCATTTAGAGATTCAGGGGCGCAATGGATCCCTGGTATGTGCAAGCAACTGTTTAGAACCTCGGAAAGTCTTCCTGCGAAATAATAATTTGTTTACCTTTTGACCACCAGGGTATTTCTTGTGGTGTATTCCTCGATTCTTTCTGCTGGTTGGACAACTACATTGCTCAGCAATCTGCAATAAACGGTGATAAAATCAAAGAAATCCAAATTCAAAACGATTTTCAATATAGGGAGTCCAGTAGCGTAGCCAAGAGGGGCGCAAAATTTGTGTAGAAGAGCAGATTTTTATGACACTGTAATTATCTATTAATACCATAAATAGATAATTACAGTGTCGTTAAAATCTGCTCTCCTACACAAATTTTGTGCCCCTCTTGGCTACGCTACTTGAGTCTTTACATTTGAAAGCTTTGTTTCTTTTAGTAACTACAATCACCTCTTCAAGCGAGGAGAAGGGTCTGACAAGAAGATCATTTCTATCGGCTTTTTTGTATGTTGAGATTATATCATACCTCTTCTTTGTTGAAATGTATGTTAGGGTCAATTTGATCTGCAAAAGAAAATTACAATACACATCTATACATCTAAATCGTCGGACTACGTTAGAATATTATTCAATGCATTTTGGAGACTGAAAAAGCAAAATTCTCTAATGAATTCTACAGCATAAAACTCAAAAGTAATTCACGACTACAATCTTGGACAAGAGTTGAAGACTTTTCTTTCAAAAATTAATGAAAAAGAATTCAATGTTGTTTTATTTGGATCTGTGAGTTTGATTGGCGATGCAGTTAAGCTAGACCAACTCAATTTGTAGTCCCTTTTTAGACCTTTTTTTGTTCAGAATCGATGGTTTAAGAATACTTTCTCTTCAACATTCGAAAAGGAAGCTTATTTTACCAGATTTTTTCCAAATCTTTGCTGGTAAATCAATCATTCAAATTTGACCTTGAGCTTGAAATAAAATCAGCTAAGCTTTTCTAGTAATGATATGATTTCGTTCGTGGGCGATACAGTATTGTGTTGTTATCTTTTAGGTATAGAGCCTTTCCAAGTCATTCGGGAATGTTCAGTGAAGTTGTCATATAAGGATTTTTACAGTTTAGCAAGAAATAACTGTACCTCTTTCAGTAGATCGCTTTAAACCTTTCTTGAATTGCTCAAACTCTTCGTGTAATTTGATCAAATCTGGCTTCGCTTCTGCTGATTCACGCTAAATGGAGAAAACATAAAGTAAAATTTCATGTGAAAAAATACTTCTTTCAATATTTTTTCATATTGAACAAAACAGAGCGTCGATCTTTAGATAAGGTGAACTAAATAGCAGTGTCTAAATTTCATTAGCCTGTGAACAACCGTCTGTAAGCTAATACCCAGTTACAGTCACTGTAGGCTTATCTAAAGGCTTGTACAAAAAAATACCCACAAGAGCAATGAACATTAACCTTTTTTGATGAGCAAAGATAGCTTACCAGATTTCCAGCTTTCAAGTAATAAATATCATCGGATGGTTTTCCAACGGTGCTTCTTCCATCTGTTGATCGAGAGCTGTGATGAAAACGTTTAAAAGGAGTTCTGTCATTGCCTCGCTAAGCCTCGATTTTATATTTTTACGTAAAATTACTATACAAAAACTTTAAAAATACAGCTCACTTTTATACCTAGCTTAGATATTTAACTAACTAGATATTTGCCTCAAAACTAATTGAAAAGCTTAAAGAAAGAATCACCGTAAAAACCAAAACTATCAATTTTTTAGACTTTACGGGCTAAAGTGAATATGAGACTTAACTGGAGGATAAAAGACATCCTGTTAACTTCCTTAAAATGTCAAATAGATATACCATTGAAGAGATGGCGAAGTTAGAGTGTGAGGTGCATGGATACTCTTATGATACTTTGTGGTTGTAGTTGTTGAATGATTTTTATAAACCCTCTGACATTGAAATACTGAAGAGTAAGTGTAGCCTGAAGAACGACTTTTCATAACTTCACCAAGAACTGAAACTCTATGATCTTCTCTCTCATCTGATGTATAAATTTCTCCTTGCTCTGCTGTTAGACTATTGAAAAGGTTTAACATAGTCTGGGTAATATGGAAATGCTAGCAAAAAGACTGTGCCATGCGTTGTGAATACGAGGTTTTCCTTAGGAAAATGAAGATGTTTTAAAATTTTTATGCGATTTATACCGTATCATCTATTGGATTAAGGAGGAACGCTACGAGCTACAACAATTTCATTAGTAATATCAATCATGCGAAGAAAGGTTCAGTGCAAACTGAGAAGCAATTTCTAATCTTACTCTCTACTTATTGCTCGATCTACCCTGATCCACCCTACCTTCACCAAGTAGTGTAGTACTAGAACAACTGTTGAGCATCGGTTTCTCAGTCTGGCAGATTACCATATTGACAACTGAAGGCTCTCTAATAGATAACGTCATGGAGAAATTTACGTATTTAAATTCTTACCGTCTACCATTTTTACGTTTCTTTTTCTTCTTTGCTGCTGAAAGAGTGTTTTCACCAATAAGATCTTCTCTACGATTTGTCATGTGTTGCAAACCATCATCCACCAAGCTACGTCTTCTTTTGTGGTGTGTCCCATAAAACTCCACTCTCTTTGGTTTCCGTTTGGGTGATCCAACAGAATTGGTAGTGTATGGGAAAAAGGATGTCCTGTGGTTACCAGGGCTTATCAAGGGGTTGTTATGAGTATTCGACTGGCTTGTTGTTAAGCTTAGCTCGTAAAGAGTATCTTCAGTTTGTCTATGTTTTCTTGGATCAGCTGGTCTTGGTGAACCTGGAGGTGAGATATTCTCATATCTACCCAAAGCATGGTCTTCTCTTGGTAAAGGAGGTAAAGGTCCAACAGCAGGAGCTGCAGTTGAAGGTGGCCGAGGTATAGCTGGCGGTCTTTTAGGTGCTTCTGCTGCCTTTCTTTGCTCCTGAAACTTTTCTATGATAGCATTGGCGGCAGCTGCTGGTGTTATAAGATTGGTTGGTTCAGGGTTCTGGAGGGAAGGTGCATTAACCAGACCAGTAAGGTAGCTGTTGGTGAGGTATGGAAGTTGAGGTGTCAATGGTCTTTGTGCAGCAAATGACGAATAGACTGGTAGTCCTGGTTGACGAAGTCCATTACTCATAATGCCTGGTTGCGAGATTTGCAAAAATGGGTTTCCTATGGGTGGCACATACTGTAACCCTTGTTGCAAGATGGGTGTGTTGAGAAAACCAGCTTGTGGGTATATACCAGGTGTAGCACCATTGAGAAGAGCTGCAGCGTTTGGTATCTGCGGTAAACGGGGACGGAAGTTTTGATTGTTGTCCATCCTTTGATCTTACTGCATTCGACTGGAGGGCTAATGAAAGATAAAGTTCAACCACCAGTAAAACCAATCGGAAATGATCTTGAAGTTTGATGCTTAATTAATTCAGGGCCGATTATAAAAAATAAGGGAGAAGAGACTCTTGCATACTCTCACAGCATAGGGTTGATATTGATATCAAAATTTTAATCAGCCAATTGGTAAGACGGAATCGTTAAGTACCTACAGAAAGTAACCAGCGTTGATAAAACAAGTCATTGGACTAGTGGGTCGATCTTTTTGCAAGCGTAAAGTGATAAACTTCATAATTTAGATACAGTTACAACTTAGTAGTAGATAATAGATAGTTTGAATGACCGTAATGGGCTTTTCCAGAAAAAATTTTTACCCACACTGTTGAGGATATTGATTTTTCGAAGTATCGAACCCCTGGATATCCTACTTTATTAGTAAAGGATATCCACTCTTAAAAATATGCTCAACCCCCTGGACATCCTCTCTTATAAAGATGCTTACCCCTGGATATCGTATTTTTTACTTGAAAAGATATTTTACCCCCTGGATATCCGCTCCCTTGGAGATATTTAACCCACTGGATATCCACTTTTGAACAAAAATCGTTAACCCCCTGGATATCCGATATCCTCAACAGGGGGGACGGACTATTTCTGGAAAAGCCAAATAATCAAAAAAAAATTAATTTTTCATAATGGTCTTAGAGTTAAGATAATAATGGATTACAGCTTTTAGCAGCTTAGAACTTATGATCTCATCGACTATAAAATTATTAAGTTTTACTACTTTTCACAGTTTTTTTTTAAAGAACAATGAATGTTTGAACATTTTTTTCCCCAAACGATTAGAAATTTGATCCCCTGTTAGTCCAACCCACAAAATATGTTGTGTATGGGAACTTCATGTGGATATAAATTAACCAATGGTTTAGGTGTCATATAGAAATGTAAATAGATAACAACTTTCAGCTTTAAAATACTTACATAACAGCAAATCACATTATTTTATTCAGAATTCTCGTTTTTATTTCTTTTTTAGTTCAGCTAAAAATAAAGAAGGAAATGGTAATTAAAAAATAACACCAAACTTATTATAAAAATAATTTTGCTAGATATTTGAAAAATTGAAGAAGAAGATGGAAGAGATCATGAAAATATGCTTTTTCTACTGCTCCAAAAGACACATTTAAAAAGATTTGAACCTAGCTGATCTCAAAATATGTTATAAAATTTTTTCTACACTCTATCTCAGTATTGACTGCGATACAAAGCACAACAATGGTTGGAATGGGCCTTACATACATACCAAAAATCCCCAAAAATTACAATAATGGACCTAACTGAGGCTGTAATATTTTATCAAAGTAACACAAGAAAAATTTGATTACAGATTTGAAAGCTAAAATTATGTAAGCTTCTATTTACTGTAGGTACGCACTCCGATCTCTCAAAATGGAAGAGTAGGAATCACAATGCAGCTTAGTCAACTGGGAGAATGGTGTTCATTGCAAGGTCAAACCTGTGACCCGTGCTGAGACACATCACACCACCTGCAACATTTAACCACTCTTGTAGTGAATCACAATGGCAAACATCAAACTTTTGTCTCCCTGACAGAAGTCATGAGGGATAACCATCACACTAATGTGCTTCTGTTTATGGAGACCAATAAATTTTGGAATTTGAATTAAATTGAATTAAAAGTCATAAGGTTTTTAAAGTAATGCTTAGTAAGAATGCTGAAAACAAATTTTATTGTATTTATCTGGGTCATAAACAAATAAAGTTTAAGCAGGTTTATGTAGTAAATTCTGAGCGCAATTTGGGCCATAGTGGCATACATTGATAAGAGTTATGTCCTAGCCAAGTTTGAATAAACCAATTGCGACTTTGTAAAAAAAAACTTGTCGAAAAAGTAACAGTGTACTGAAATGATTATTAGTTTGGGTTTGAAAATTCTGTTTATCAGTAAAATGAAATGAAAATTTACCTTATGGTAGAAGATACTAAAAGCATATGAAAATGCTATCACTATCCTCTTATCATAAAGCATTATGTTAGTTATAATGAGTGTGCATGGAAATGTTTGGATAAATTGTGATTCAAAAGTAAAAATTATTGATTTTAGATCGTTTAGTGTGTTTCATGTGAAGATTTTAAGCTTGTTTTAAATGTTGCTTATTCCTTTATTTAGTATATTTGTTTCAAAGCTGCTATTGGAGGAAATATTTCTCTTTTGAGGATTGAATTTTTAAATATATGTTTTCAATATGTCGATTATTTTAGGAAAAGTCAATCATTTTTTTAAATTGTTCCAATTTTGATAATTTTATATTAATTCCTGTAGCTACAATGATAAATGTTTTATAAATTTAGGAAACCTTCATTAATGGAAGGAATAAAGTTGTAATCACTTTTTGAAAAATGCTTTTCTCATCATGCAATCAACTTTCGTCTGATTTAACAAATTAGAAAAAATAAAAATAATTTTAGAAAAAAGAGAATAATAGAAAATTTTAAACAAAAACAAAAAACCACAAATTGCAAAAATTAATTTGACATCAGCAAACCTTTCAGGATCTATCACTATCAGTAACATTTACAATTTCAATTTACTATTATCAAAAACATAACACATTTCGATCACAAAAAATGCCAAAAATGAATTTAGAAATAATGCAAAGAATTTGAAGTATTTAGAAAAAGGAAGATTATAATTGATCCTACAAGTCATTCATGGTTTAAAAGGTAAAAAATAATATAATGGCTTATAGAAATCCTGAAATCTAACAACATCACATAACAGAACATTGTTGTGGCATCGGAGGAATTTGATTAGAATCTGAGATACCAGCCATCATATCAGCAGGTGGTTGACCAAATACCTGCATTTTCTGCATAAGCTCCACAACTTTGGAAGTTCTTTCTTTCTTAGTTTGTTCAGTGTCAGTATCAGCCTCTTGCTCAAAGAGATCACACAACTGTACTACAATGTCATTCTGGCTTTTATATTTCAAATAATCTTCAGGAGTTAATTTTTCTTTATTTTCTGACAACCATGAAGGATATCTTTCTTTGATTTCACTCAGGGAAGGATACAATAAATCTTTTGTAAGTAAATTTTCCATCATCCCTTGCATCATGCCCATAAAAGCATCACCCTCAGGAAAGATAGTATCACCCTCAGCTCCACCTTGACCTTGTTGTGTTTCCATACTAGCTTGCATTTCTTTCATCATTTCACTAAAATCACCACCAAAGTCTGCACCAAAATCCTGGCCCTCCATGTTCAGATCATTAAAATTATTGGTTAAATCTTTCAATGCGTTTTTCATATGTTCGTCAAAATTAGCACCTTCTGGTGCTGTACCAGGAAAGCCACCCATTGCACCACCCATCGGAAATTGCTTTTGGAAGCTATCAAATTCCTCCATCAAGCCTGGATCTTCACTAGACATTTGCTGTAAAACTTCATTCCAACCTTCTGACATTTTTAGGAGAGCATCATCATCCAGAAAATTACCAAGATCAGAGCCCTGATCATGCTGTTCAGTTTTTTTCTCAACCTTTTTAGGCTTTGGTGGCGGTTTAACAAAATCACTTAATGCATCATCTAGCAGTGCATCCAATTCATCATCATCAACAACTTCTTTTGGTGGACAATCATTGTTTTCTTGCTTCAGATTATCCCCTTTATCATCAGCCATGTTTGAGTGAACTATCTTTTCTAGGCCAAGTAAATTATAAAAATAATGAACTTTAAAAGTAAAATGACAAAAAAGAAAGTTAGTATAGTGACCCCCCCATGTCCACTTTTACGCAAATCGACCGAGGTCTGTTAGCACAAAGATACTTCAGATGGTGATTAAAGCATGAAATTCGGCACAGATGATCCTCAGAGGGTCTAAAACTTAATTCTAAACAGTAACACCAAATTTTGCCACCTGGCCACCTGCCAGATGGACCATTTTGTCCATTTGCATTCGGTCAAAAGAAAACTTTTTTCACCTGAAAAATATCAGCTAGTGGAAATACCTCCACTTAAAGCATGTTCAAAGTTCACAATAACGACTTATTAGAACAAGTTATTAAGACTAAAAGTCAGCACTCCGTGGTTGAGACCAATGACGTTTATACCGTGAGAAAGGGTAACTTGCATCAGTGGAGGCTAACACGCATCGCCCTCAGATTAAAGACTTGTCTGGTCATTAAAGTTTGATTTGAGTTAATGAACGGCGTATTAAAAAATACACAATTTCTCTTTTGCAATGTCTGTGCACTCTACTAAGAGGAACGAAGAAATGATTGATAAACTTGGTGGAGTTATCAAAACAAATTTGTTGTCAAAAAGATTTAACAGTAAGTGAAAATACAGAGACCAGATATCAACCAGTCCCATGTTACGACCAATCGTCCCAAGTTAGAGCAGTTGACGGTACCAATTCTAAAAAAAATCCAATCAAAGATGGCAGTTATAGAAAAAACGTTGGTATGAGGGAGTCTCCCGCCCAATCCAATGCAGGAGAGTTATGGTTTGGATCTTTCGGATTCTACTTGTTCTCTTTTCTAGAATTTTTCTTGTACACAGTATGGGAAATAGGTCAAGGCAGATATCTAGCAAAAGAAATTCTCCAGAGGTTTATTATTGTATGAATTTTCTGGGCTCAAAGACGTTTGGTCGCCAACAGTAACAGTCAGGAACAGTCGCCTTATTAGGAGACGCCTCCTGATTAGGAGACCCGTCTCCTAATCAGGAGGTTCACGTCTCCTAATCAGGAGACGGGTGTAATTATCTCGTGAACGAGCAAACTGCGCATGATTTGATTGCTCCCAATGGAAAGAGCACAAAAAATTGATTCCATATGGTGATTTTCAGAAAAATCCACCGGTGGAATCAATCACAATTCTAATAATCCATAAGAACCAATCAGAAGTAAGAATCTGTCTTCTGAACAAAAGCGTCTCAAAAAGAAAAATGGCGGACATGAAAAAAATCAAGAGGGGCTTCCTTGTAGTGCTTTATATTAGGATTGTGATCGATTGCACCGAGAAATTTTGATAATTTTTTTAAAACTTTACCAATTCGAGGCTGCTCTTTCAGTGTAGCTGGAACCTCGATATTCCAGGATTAGAAAAAGCTATACCTGTTATCTTTTTTCTTTAAAGAATCAACAAGCCATCAACATCGATAAATTACACACATTCCCTCAGAAACTTTTAAAATTATCTGCCATTATGACTTTCTTGAAGCCGTTCCGAAATTAACCAATCGGATTAGGTATCGGAATTCCTATGGGAGTTCTTTTCCGAGATTTGTAAAATAGCTAAGTCGGCAAGAAAACTTTTCCCGGGGGTTTGAGGAATAAACAGAACTGTTATCATTCGTTTTTTATTCAACCGTATATTTAAATTTGTGCTCAAAAATACTTTAATAAATAAGTTAATAATATTCAAATATACTATTTGTATCTCTCAGAAAATAAATACTTACAAAACGACATAGTTTATCATTTGGACTACCCCGTGTTTGGACCATTCTATCGTGGGCGCAAAATAGGGCGGAAACTAAGTAGCACCCTCAGTGCAAGATTACCGCCTCATCTTTATTCGCCCGCACGAAAACGAGCTAATCATTTTTTTCTCGCGCGCTCAAGGGGAAAAGGAAAGTGATCGATATTCTTTGAAGAAAAAACGTCAGAAACAAACCCAAAGACCAAAAGATGTATTTTGTTGTTGAGAATCGATCCTGTGAAGATGAAAAAATTTCTGCTATGCGTTTTTTTCGGAACGCTGAAAAACTCTAATTTCGATCTTCCTTAAGGTAAAGAGGTTGCGAGATTTAGGCTAGCGAGACAAAAATCGCTAAAAAACTGGTAAAATCGTAATCCTCAAAATCGAAGTTCCAGCCTCACTGTCTTTCCATTAAAACTAGTTTCAAAATGCGCGGAAAAGCCTAAAGCCCTTAAAATTGAGATCAAAGTTTTATGTCTCCTAATTAGGAGACGGGTCTCCTAATCAAGCGACCCCAAGCGACCTACATGTCTCCTAATCAGGAGACGTCTCCTAATCAGGAGGCGTCTCCTAATAGACCTTTTTTCAAAGAGGACGTCCTGTTGAATAATTATGTAGTCCAGCCATAAAAACAATGATAGTATGTATGCATTTGTATTGTAATAATTATGCATGGTTTTATCATTGTTTTTCTGCTGGACTACATAATTATTCAACAGGGTGGCCTCTTTGAAAAAAGGTCTATAAGGCGACTGTTCCTGACTGAGNTTTTCAATAACATACTTTCCGGTCGAAAATTCCGGAAAAATGCCGAAAAAACTGTTTTTTCTGCGTTGTTACTAAAAGTGGTAACGGTAGGTAACGATAGCTAACGATAGGTAAGGAAAAGTAACGGTAGGTAACGACAAGTAACGATGAAGTAACGGTCGGTAACGATGAAGTAACGCAAGTAACGAGGGGTAACGAAAAAGTAACGAAGTAACGATGGGAAAAAAGCTGAAAATGGTGGCCCTGAGGTGTCCAACTATCAAAATTTGTAAATTTCTACGCCGGTGCTAATGGTTCTGGTGATTCTAGGAGAACCTAACGACTCTAGTTAATCTATTCAAGAATTTTGGAAATCTGATGATTGTGCAGTAGGATCTGATCGTGCTGGTGAATATGACTGTGGAGATAATAAATCCAATCGTTTTTATTGTAAATTGGTGTTTGTGAATAAACTGAAAGATTTGATGGCTTTGGTGGATCAATGGTGTTGGTCAATACAATGTTGAAATAAATGGTGGTGGTCAATGCAGTGATCAATGGTGCTGGTCATACAATGCTGGAATCAATAATGCTGGTCAATGCAATGATGGAATCAATGGTGTTGGTCAATGCAATGATGGAATCTATGGTGTTTGTCAATACAATGATGGAATCAATGGTGCTGGTCATTGCAATGATGGAATCAATGGTGTTGGTCAATGCAATGATGGAATCAATAATGCTGGTCAATGCAATGATGGAATCAATGGTGCTGGTCAATGCAATGATGGAATCAGTAAAACTGGTCAATGCAATGATGGAATCAATGGTGCTGGTCAATACAATGATGGAATCAGTGGAACTGGTAAATGCAATGATGGATTCAATGGTGCTGGTCAATGCAATGACGGAATCAATGGTGCTGGTCAATGCAATGATGGAATCAATGGTGTTGGTCAATGCAATGATGGAATCAATGGTGTTGGTCATTACAATGATGGAATCAATGGTGTTGGTCAATACAATGATGGAATCAATGGTGCTGGTCAAAACAATGATGGAATCAGTGGAGCTGGTCAATGCAATGATGCATTCAATGGTGCTGGTCAATACAATGATGGAATCAATGGTGTTGGTCAATACAATGATGGAATCAGTGGAACTGGTCAATGCAATGATAGATTCAATGGTGCTGGTCAATACAATGAAGGAATAAATGGTGCTGGTCATTGCAATGATGGAATCAATGGTGCTGGTCAATACAATGATGGAATCAATGGTGTTGGTCAATGCAATGATGAAGTAAATCGTGTTGGTCGATACAATGATGGAATCAATGGTGCTGGTGAATGCAATGATGGATTCAATGGTGCTGGACAATACAATGATGGAATCAGTGGAACTGGTCATTGCAATGATGGAATCAATAATGCTGGTCAATGCAATGATGGAATCAATGGTGTTGGTCAATACAATGATGGAATCAATGGTGTTGGTCAATACAATGATGGAATCAGTGGAACTGGTCAATGCAATGATAGATTCAATGGTGCTGGTCAATACAATGAAGGAATAAATGGTGCTGGTCATTGCAATGATGGAATCAATGGTGCTGGTCAATACAATGATGGAATCAATGGTGTTGGTCAATGCAATGATGAAGTAAATCGTGTTGGTCAATACAATGATGGAATCAATGGTGCTGGTGAATGCAATGATGGAATCAATGGTGCTGGTCAATACATTGATGGAATCAGTGGAACTGGTCAATGCAATGATGAATTCAATGGTGCTGGTCAATACAATGAAGGAATAAATGGTGCTGGTCATTGCAATGATGGAATCAATGGTGTTGGTCATTGCAATGATGGTATCAATGGTGCTGGTCATTGCAATGATGAAGTAAATCGTGTTGGTCAATACAATGATGGAATCAATGGTGCTGGTGAATGCAATGATGGAATCGATGGTGCTGGTCAATACATTGATGGAATCAGTGGAACTGGTCAATGCAATGATGGATTCAATGGTGCTGGTCAATACAATGAAGGAATAAATGGTGCTGGTCATTGCAATGATGGAATCAATGGTGTTGGTCATTGCAATGATGGAATCAATGGTGCTGGTCATTGCAATGATGAAATCAATGGTGCTGGTGAATGCAATGATGGAATCAATGGTGCTGGTCAATACAATGATGGAATCAGTGGAACTGGTCAATGCAATGATGGATTCAATGGTGCTGGTCAATACAATGAAGGAATAAATGGTGCTGGTCATTGCAATGATGGAATCAATGGTGTTGGTCATTGCAATGATGGATTCAATGGTGCTGGTCAATACAATGAAGGAATAAATGGTGCTGGTCATTGCAATGATGGAATCAATGGTGTTGGTCATTGCAATGATGGAATCAATGGTGCTGGTCATTGCAATGATGAAATCAATGGTGTTGGTCAATGCAATGATGGAATCAATGGTGTTGGTCATTACAATGATGGAATCAATGGTGTTGGTCATTGCAATGATGGAATCAATTGTGCTGGTCATTGCAATGATGGAATCAATGGTGCTGGTCAATGCAATGATGGAATCAATGGTGTTGTCAATCAATTGTCAATGGTGTTGGTCATTACAATGATGGAATCAATGGTGTTGGTCAATACAATGATGGAATCAATGGTGCTGGTCAATACAATGATGGAATCAGTGGAGCTGGTCAATGCAATGATGGATTCAATGGTGCTGGTCAATACAATGAAGGAATAAATGGTGCTGGTCATTGCAATGATGGAATCAATGGTGTTGGTCATTGCAATGATGGAATCAATCGTGCTGGTCAATGCAATGATGGAATCAATGGTGTTGGTCAATGCAATGATGAAGTAAATCGTGTTGGTCAATGCAATGATGGAATCAATGGTGCTGGTGAATGCAATGATGAAATCAATGGTGTTGGTCAATGCAATGATGGAATCAATGGTGCTGGTCAATACAATGATGGAATCAATGGTGCTGGTCAATGCAATGATGGAATCAATGGTGCTGGTCAATGCAATGATGGAATCAATGGTGTTGGTCAATACAATGATGGAATCAATGGTGCTGGTCAATACAATGATGGAATCAATGGTGTTGGTCAATACAATGATGGAATCAATGGTGCTGGTCAATGCAATGATGAAATCAATGGTTCTGGTGAATTCAATGGTGGAATCGATGGAGGTGTACTGTTGGATGCAATGCTGCAGTCACCAATGGTACTGTTGTGCAGGTGAATGCAAGTTAGGGATTGTGCATTTTTTGTAAGCATCATCTTTATAAGAAATCCATTGATAATTTTCGATTCAAGGGGTATTGACTTTCGGCGATTGGTTCATTTAAAGCAACTTGGGGTTTCTGCAACATATGAACATATTTATTTTTCTTATAAGCATCACCCTTAAAAGAATACAATCCATAACCTTTAAAGGTTCGGAATTTTGGTGATTGGAATTTTTGACTTTTTATTTTGAAACGCATCTTATCCTCAATGTGATATCGTTTTGTTAAATTGATTTGCAGAATGGAATGCTAAAATTTTGCTACAATGTCGATTGCACAAGAATCAATTAAGAAACGAGCAATAGGTGAATGGCAATCAAATTGTTAAATCTTATGAAGATGATGCTTATAAGAAAAATAAATATGCTCAGATTTTGCACAATCCCTAACTTGCTTTGAGTGAACCAATCGCCGAAAGTCAATACTATACCCCTTGAAACAAAAGTTATTGATTGTATTCTTTTAAGGGTGATGCTTATAAGAAAAATAAATATGCTCACATTTTGCACAAACCCCAAGTTGCTTTAAATGAACCAATCGCCGAAAGTCACTGCCCCTTGAATCGAAAATTATCAATGGATTTCTTATAAAGATGATGCTTACAAAAAATGCACAATCCCTAACTTGCATTCACCTGCACAACAGTACCATTGGTGAGTGCAGCATTGCATCCAACAGTACACCTCCATCGATTCCATCATTGAATTCACCAGAACCATTGATTTCATCATTGCATTGACCAGAACCATTAATTCCATCATTGCATTGACCAGCACCATTGTTTCTATAATTGCATTGACCAGCACCATTGATTCCATCATTGCATTGACCAGCACCATTGATTCCATCATTGCATTGACCAGCACCATTGATTCCATCATTGCATTGACCAGCACCATTGATTCCATCATTGCATTGACCAGCACCATTGATTCCATCATTGCAATGACCAGCACCATTGATTCCATCATTGCAATGACCAACACCATTGATTACATCATTGCAATGACCAGCACCATTTATTCCTTCATTGTATTGACCAGCACCATTGAATCCATCATTGCATTGAGCAGCACCATTGATTCCATCATTGTATTGACCAACATGATTTACTTCATCATTGCATTGACCAACACCATTGATTCCATCATTGCATTGACAAACACCATAGATTCCATCATTGCTTTGACCGACACCATTGATTCCATCATTGCATTGACCAGCATTATTGATTCCAGCATTGTATTGACCAGCACCATTGATTCCATCACTGGATTGACCACCACCATTTATTTCAACATTGTATTGACCAACACCATTGATCCACCAAAGCCGTCAAATCTTTCAGTTTATTCACAAACACCAATTTACAATAAAAACGATTGGATTTATTATCTCCACAGTCATATTCACCAGAATAATCAGATCCTACTGCACAATCATCAGATTTCCAAAATTCTTGAATAGATTAACTAGAGTCGTTAGGTTCTCCCAGAATCACCGGAACCATTAGCACCGGCGTAGAAATTTACAAATTTTGATAGTTCGACACCTCAGGGCCACCATTTTCAGCTTTTTTCCCATCGTTACTTCGTTACTTTTTCGTTACCCCTCGTTACTTGCGTTACTTCATCGTTACCGACCGTTACTTCATCGTTAACTGTCGTTACCTTCCGTTACTTGTCGTTACCTATCATTACCTATCGTTACCTACCGTTACCACTTTTAGTAAGATGATTCTTATAAGAAAAATAAATTAGCTCACATTTTGCACAATCCTCAACTTGCTCTGTAAGAACCCATCGCCGAAAGTCAATACCCCTTGAATCGAAAATTATTGATGGATTTCTTATAAAGATGATGCTTATAATAAAAATAAATATGCTCACATTTTGCACAAACCCCAAGTTGCTTTAAATGAACCAATCGCCAAAAGTCAATACCCCTTGAATCAAAAGTTATTGATTGTATTCTTATAAAGATGATGCTTATAAGAAAAATAAATATGCTCACATTTTGCACAAACCCCAAGTTGCATTGAAAGAACCAATCGCCGAAAGTCAATACCCCTTGAATTAAAAGTTATGGACTGTATTCTTATAAAGATGATGCTTATAAGAAAAATAAAAATGCTCACATTTTTGCCCAAACCCCAAGTTGCTTTGAATGAACCAATCGCCGAAAGTCAATACCCCTTGAATTAAAAGCTATGGATTGTATTCTTATAAAGATGATGCTTTTATAAAAAAATAAAAATGCTCACATTTGGCACAATCCCTAACTTGCTTTGAAAGAAGCCATCGACGAAAGTCAATACCCCTTGAATCAAAAATTATCGATGGATTTCTTATAAAGATGGTGCTTACAAAAAATGCACAATCCCTAACTTGCATTCACCTGCACAACAGTACCATTGGTCAGTGCAGCGTTGCATCCACCAGTACACCACCATCGATTCCACCATTGAATTCACCAGAACCATTGATTCCATCATTGCATTGACCAGCACCATTGATTCTATCATTGTATTGATCAGCACCATTGATTCCATCATTGCATTGACCAGCACCATTGATTCCATCATTGCATTGACCAGCACCATTGATTTCATCATTGCATTGACCAGCACCATTGATTCCATCATTTCATTGACCAGCACCATTGATTCCATCATTGCATTGACAAGCACAATTGATTCCATCATTGCATTGACCAGCACCATTGATTCCATCATTGCATTGACCAGCACCATTGATTCCATCATTGCATTGACCAGCACCATTGATTCCATCATTGTATTTACCAGCATCATTGATTCCATCATTGCATTGACCAGCACAATTGATTCAATCATTGCATGACCAGCACCATTGATTCCATCATTGCATTGACGGGCCATTGACCAACACCATTGATTCACCAAGCCGTCAAATCTTCCAGTTTATTCACAAACACCAATTTACAATAAAAACGATTGGATTTATTATCTCCACAGTCATATTCACCAGAACGATCAGATCCTACTGTACAATCATCTTGAATAGATTAACCAAAATCGTTAGGTTCTCCCAAAATCACCGGGTTCGACACCTCAGGGCCACCATTTTCAGCTTTTTCCCTATCGTTACTTCGTTACTTTTTCGTTACCCCTCGTTACTTGCGTTACTTCATCGTTACCGACCGTTACTTTATCGTTACCTGTCGTTACCTACCGTTACTTGTCGTTACCTATCGTTACCTACCGTTACCACTTTTAGTAACAACGTTTTTTCTGGCATTTTCTCGAGATTTCATCNAAGGTTTGGTTGTGTTGATCAGGTACCGTCAACTGCTCTAAATTGGGACTATCTGAGAAAACATGGGATGGCAATTCGGCCACCATTTCATCGAAACTCCAAAGTCTTTTGATTTGAGTTAATGAACGGCATATTAAAAAATACACTATTTCTCTTTTGCACCGAGTAAGCTTTTAAATCGAAATATGATAAAAATCTGTAGTGGAACATACGCAAGTGTGTCAAAACAAAGAAGAACAAATTAGTGGCAAAACGATGGAGCTTTTGACATCACTTGCGCGGCAAGTTACCCACTCGTTATTTGTTAATCCCATCGGGTGATAGGCAGTGAGGCGGCGGGCGTTCTATAATTCTCCAATCTGCATCCGGTCATTTTGAATGAAAACAAAAAAGTTAAAAAGGGTGTGCTGTCAGTGAAAGTTATCGTGACATATTATGACAGAAAATATATGATTGATTAACTTGGCGGAGTTATCAAAACAGATTTAACAGTAAGTCAGTGTAGCTCAATATTCCAGGATTAGAAAAAGCTATACCTGTTATCTTTTTTCTTTAAAGAATCAACAAGCCATCAACATCAATAAATTCCACACACTTCCTCAGAAACTTTTAAAATCATCTGCCATTATGACTTTCTTGAAGCCGTTCCAAAATGAACCAATAGGGTTATGTATCGGAATTCCTATGGGAGTTCTTTTCCGAAATTTGTAAAATAGCTAAGTCGGCCAAAAAACTTTTCCTGGGGGTTTGAGGAAAAACAGAACTGATATCATTTGTTTTTTATTTAACCAGAATTTTAAATTTGGGCTCTTAAATACTTAAATAAATAAGTTAATAATATTCAATATACTATTTGTATCTCTTAGAAAATAAACACTTACAGAACGACATTGTTTATCATTTGGAATACCCCCGTATTTGGACCATTCTATTGTGGGCGCAAAATAGGGCGGAAGCTAAGTAGCACCCTCAGTGCAAGATTGCCGCCTCATCTTTATTCGCCCGCGCGAGAATGCAAGCTAATCATTTTTTTCTCGCGCACTCGAGGGGAAAAGGAAAGTGATCGATATTCTTTGAAGGAAAAACGTCAGAAACAAACCCAAAGACCAAAAGATGTATTTTGTTGTTGAGAATCGATCCTGTGAAGATGAAAAGATTTTTGCTTTGCGTTTTTTTCGGAACGCTGAAAAACTCTAATTTCGATTTTCCTTTAAGGTAAAGAGGTTGCGAGATTTGGGTTAGCGTGGCAAAAATTGCTAAAAAGCTGGTAAAATCGTAATCCTCAAAAATCGAAGTTCCAGCCTCACTGTAAGTGAAAATACAGGCCGGATATCAATAAGTCCCATGTTTCGACCAACCGTCCCAAGTTAGAGCAGAAGACGATATGTTTTTATTCTTTCCGAACTAATGTTAAAAAAGACCAAGGAAGCCCTGACTGTTTAGGATCATGGATTGAAACAAATATATGAAGGGTGAGCAGGGATTTTTTCAAGCACTTTGAGCTACTACCGTTTATGTATAATTAGATTGAGTTTCAGATGCGTGACAAAACGCGAGCGAAGCGATCGCGATTTAGAGCTGTAAGAAAATTTTTTACTCCAAATTTGGCCCTGGATTGCTTTAAACAAGAACAAAATGTGAATACATTAACGCCGCTTAAGTAAAAATAGAAAGATTTTGGCCCATTTTACGGCGGTCCTTTTAACGCCGGCCCTTAATCACGCCACGCACGAGCCCAAAAATAACACCAATAAGGGCTGGCGTAAAAAGGGCTGATTAGGTAAATAGAAAGAGTTGTGGCAAAAGCGAAAGAAGAAATAACAACAAATCTGTTTTTTTTTTAGGAAAAAATCTACAAAAGAATTTACAAGTAATAATGAGGATTCTCTTAAAAATTCATTTCATCAAGAACAAATCTCACATACACCCCTGTCTCTTACTCTATTCTTTATCAAATTATGCGTGTTTCAAAGATCACTTTTATCAAATCGCGTTCTTCGAAACTTTTAAGAGTGTTTCAAAAATCACTTTTATCGAATCGCTTTTTTTTCGAAACTTAAGTTTTAGTGTTTCTAAGATCACTTTTATCAAATCGCTTTCTTCGTAACTTTTAAGAGTGTTTCTAAGATCACTTTTATCAATTCGCTTTTTTCGAAACTTTTAAGAGTGTTCATGGGATCATCCCCCCCCCAGGAAGATGGGGGGGGGGAATCAGATTTTGGTGCCAGGGGGGAAGTGAAAATTTCAAGCTTGATGGGGGGAGAAAGGCGAATAGGGGGTATATTCAGTCCTCTACCTAGTGGGGGGGAGTAATAGGATAAATACAGACCTTCCTGGTGTGTTTGGGCATTCAGGCTTATGAGCCTGTCTTTCTTGGGATTTTGAGAGTCTTTTTTTTGCTATAGTAGCTTGCGAATTGAGGCGAGTCTGGATCATCACTTCGCAACTCTTATACAATACGGCTAGGGGGATTTCCCAATTAGGGGGGGAGCACAAATTTTAAAGACAGGTGGGGGGAAAGGCCAGATGGGGGATTTTAGCTCATATTAGGGGGGACCAAAAAGCTGGAGGACGCCATGGTGTTTCTAAGATCACTTTTATCAAATCGCTTTCTTCGTAACTTTTAAGAGTGTTTCAAAGATCACTTTTATCGAATCGCTTTTTCGAAACTTTTAAGAGTGTTTCTAAGATCACTTTTATCAAAGCGCTTTTTTCGAAACTTTTATGAGTGTTTCTAAGATCACTTTTATCAAATCGCTTTCTTTGCTTCTTCGTTACTTTCTTTTTTCGCTTTTTTCGAAACTTTTAAGAGTGATTCTAAGATCGATCTTATCAAATCGCTTTTTTGTAACTTTTATGAGTGTCTCAAATATCACTTTTATCAAATCGCTTTATTCTTTGTAACTTTTAAGAGTGTTTCTAAGTTCACTTTTACCAAACTAACCACTTTCTCTATTACTGCAGCGAGTATTGTCCCAAGGTCACTTTATCTATAGCTTTACGTGTAACTTTCAAAAGCTAGCTTCTTATAAACGAGGTTAGAAAATATATTCTGCTAGTTGAAAAATTCCGACGAATCAGAAGAGATCACTTTTTATTTTTGTTGCAGATTTCAATATAAAAAACTTCTCTCAGGGATTACTTGTCAATGTGTTGTGTCAACCTGTCAGCATTCAGTACAGTCAAGTATCAATATTTGAGGTATTACGAAAATCGCTACTTTTTGCCGTAATCGCTTTTGTTTTTAACATAAGGTCTTAGCAACGGGTACCCCGGGCATAGTTACGGGGCATTGAGAAAAAATCCTGACATAGAATTTCAAAAAGATTCACGCTATCATATTCTACATTACAAAATACACCTGTTCTATGTTGGGTTTTTTTCTCGGTGTTTTGTAGGCTTAATTATCATCATGCAAAGTAAATAAAACCCCCTGGAAATCTTTAGGTTTTGATGAGCAAAATACTTACATACTATTGTTTACTTTTCAGGTATTCATCCAATCAGAATTCACGCTCAGAAACTTTCAACCAATCAAAATTCAACCGTGACGCAGGAAATGATCCAATCAGAATCCCGAAGCTAAAGACTTACAGCCAATCAGAATTTGTTTGCGAGCGGTATTCATCCAATTGGAATCGCGTAACACGAAAGCGAAAGTGAAAGTAAAGGCGGAAATATATTCTTTTTTTGACGTGATTTGCATATATTAGAACAGAAAGAAACGCCAATTTGTCAAAGATTTGTTTAAAACCACCTTATTTTTTGTTGAGTATCGCCTAAATTTATCGAAAAATATGCTTTTCAACATTAATCATAAAATCTCTTTTATTGTTAAGTATCCCCGGGGCGCTCAACGCCGAAAGAAAAATAAGCGGGCGGAACCGCCCTCGTAGTTTAATCCCGGGATTGAAAAAACCTGGAGAAAACCTTTTCCCTACATATAATGTAGCTAAGGAATTTTAAAACACGGCATTTAAATGAAACAAGATGGCGGAGAAGTAGTGATTGGAGGTTTTTGTAATTAGACAGCATGACAAAGGTTTGTTATATTTTAGCATAACAAAGACAAACTCAGGAGGTAAGGTAAATTGCGTTTTGACTGCTTTTAACTGTTTTTCTAATAAAGAATATCTTCAAACTTGACTTCACTGGCATTGTATTGTTGTTAAAGGAAAAATAAAAGAGGTAAGACTAGCCTAGTTTAGGTTCGCACGCAGCCGAGTGGCGGAATACTACGCCCCAACAAACCCCCTCTGGCGCTAAAAGGATACAGGAAAAGTGTGTAATCTGTTTTCGAAAGTAATTTCCCGATTTACATTCCAAATTGGCTTTGAAAAGAAGCTATTAATATACGGTGGCGGAGCAGCACAAACTTGTCGAACAAAATTGGTTTATCGGACAGATCGAACTGAAACCCATTGATCGAACTTAATCGTACACTCACAATCTTTTAAAAAATCTTAGTGTTTGATTGATTTTTTTAATTGAACTTTAAACGTTTGATGGGGTTCGTCGATTAGTTCGATTGGTTTGACAAGTTTGATTGATCGGGTCTGGATTGGAACAGCCGTGCGCAGCTCTGCTTGCAGCTCTACTCTACCATTTTTGTTTTGATTTAACTTTGTATTTTAATGACCAGCCAGGTCATATACATGTTAGCCTCCACTGATGCAAGTTACCGACTTCACGGTAGTAAATAACAAAAAACCACATTCAAGCAAGTTTTGGACGTGGATTGCAGCATTGCATTAGCCCCTTGCTCTAATCTTTAAGCCTTATGTCTCAGAATGAGATTGTAAAAGGTATAAAATAAATCTTTTTTAAATAAAAAAGCAATGAGGGCCTGATGTAACTAAACTAAGTAGAACTAAACATCAAACTTTTTGAATAAAACCGAAAAATCTTACCGGCTGCAAGCTTAAGGTGGTAGTCTACCCAAAAATAAAAAATCATCGAAAAAATTGTCGAATTCTGGTTTTTGGGTGTTTTGAGATCCTTAGGTCTTTCTGAACATCTCCTGAAAATTTCAGAGCTATATCTTTATCATTCAGGCCGCAGTGAGCATTTTTATCCTGTTGGGTGCTTGAAAAATCGCCCTAGCAACAGAAAAAATCCCGTTGCTAAGGACTTATTTCTTCAATCTCGGCCGAAACATAGCAATGTGATACGCCAAAAGAAAGCTCTTTTTACGCCCTTTTCGGGCGTCAAAATATTATTTTCCGTGGCATTACGTAATCCTTGAAATTAAAGATGGTAGCTGCAGTAGTGTAACACATTTCGCTAAATGCTCAGAGCGCGCCGGCCCATTTTCCCTTTCCTATCTTTCACCTTACCTGTTTATTCTACTTTCTGAGACTTAGTTTCTCATTTCTGACTGAGTTTTCATACCTGTCAATCATTTTTCCATCAATTTCGACCAATTTAATTTTCGCACCGAGTGGGATTCGAACCACCACCAAAGAAAGACCTTCAAATTCGGAAACCAGTGCTCTATCCATTGAGCCATCGCCGCACAG
Source organism: Clytia hemisphaerica (assembly GCF_902728285.1). NCBI lineage: Eukaryota > Metazoa > Cnidaria > Hydrozoa > Leptothecata > Clytiidae > Clytia > Clytia hemisphaerica. The sequence continues at coordinate 29,854 of NW_027104385.1, forward strand.
CAAAATCACGCAATTCATAACACATTATACCGAACTGGCAAAAGACGGGGGTAATGTTATTATAATATGGGTAATAGTACCCCTTTTTTAAACCTGACTGAAATTCGAGCCGTTACTAGCAACCCTGCGGGGCCCAAGGCGCCGAGTATGCACCCGGCACAGTGACAAGCCGTTACTAGCAACCCGGACCCTGACCAAATACCCCCTGAATCACGGAATGATGGATAGGAAAAATTATCGGGGAAAAAAATTGCTTTGCGCGGTCTGTGCATATAGCGAAATCTAGTGTAACACATCAAAACCAGCTGAAAAGCAAGCTGTAAGCATGATTCTGCAGATTTCTTGGCAAGTTTTAGATCAAAACTTAATCTCTTTGATTGAAATGAATTATTTAAATGAAGAATGGACCCTACAGAATCTATAAAGTTGCTCTACATTGGTTGTGTTGCTGGATTTCTGCGAAAAACATTTAAGTTGTCGGCATTTTGTTTTGAGCATAGACAGTGTGCTTTTGGTGGCTCACATAATGTTTTGTAGTGGATTTAAATGTAACTGAGATATTTCCAAGCACAACATGATGTAACAGAGATAGAAATGTGCATTATAATGAACTGGACCTAACTTCTGGAGACACACAATCTCATCTGACACCAGCCATTCATAACCGCCTAGTAGGCGGTAACCGAAGCGAAGGCGCCGCCTTCGATCAAGCCAGCTCATTGTCAATTCAAGTCTATGTGAATAAAAATATGCACTAGAAAGTTCCATGTCTACAGAGTCATGCTGGAATTTCATGAACATTTTGTTACACTTATGTGGCTGTTTTTCACCCAAATTTGATGTTATCGCAAGATTACCGCAAAGTTTGCATATTTACGTAACTTTAGCGCAAATGTTTTTGCTGATTTTTGGATAATTTATCAATTTTTGTGAAATGTTTTACTTTAAACTTATGAAACCTGACTGGTTTGATGAGTATTCAGGAAGAAATTTTTTGAAAAGAGCTTCCAGCTTAAAAGATACCCTTTTTGTCTTTTTCTTTGATTTTCTCAAAAACGCGTTTCCGGGGGTTCGCAAACACCTTGTCAAAATATCTTAGGATTGAGAGTAGCTACGACTTAAATTTTCAGGGAAGTTTCCTTACATGATTGTGCATTGAATGAAGGATTAAAAAGTTTTAAAATTGGTTTCCTGATTTATAATCTCAAAAAAGCGTTTTTTTCAGTTCTTACCCCTGGAAAAAAATTTTAATTTTCTTTTTTCCTCATTCCAGACCTTTTCTAAATAGTCATTTAAAAAAAAACTAACTTCATAGCTCAGCCGACATTCAGAAAACCTGACACAAGCAAAATAAAGTATTTTTACCCCCTGGCTGATTTTACCCCCGTCTTTGGTTATTTTTAGAATTTTTTTTTATTTTTAGAAATGTTAATAATTGATATACATTTCCTGAAAATTTCATTACGAAATGTAAAGAAGTTCTTGAGTTATTGCAAAAAATGTGATTTTTTGACTTTTGAAATCTGGCGGTAGACTACCACCTTAACGCCATCTTGACTAAACAACTTTGCCAACGTTGTTACTAAAAGTGGTAACGGTAGGTAACGATAGGTAACGACAAGTAACGGTAGGTAACGACAGGTAACGATGAAGTAACGGTCGGTAACGATGAAGTAACGCAAGTAACGAGGGGTAACGAAAAAGTAACGAAGTAACGATGGGAAAAAAGCTGAAAATGGTGGCCCTGAGGTGTCGAACTAACAAAATTTGTAAATTTCTACGCCGGTGCTAATGGTTCCGGTGATTCTGGGAGAACCTAACGACTCTAGTTAATCTATTCAAGAATTTTGGAAATCTGATGATTGTGCAGTAGGATCTGATCGTTCTGGTGAATATGACTGTGGAGATAATAAATCCAATCGTTTTTATTGTAAATTGGTGTTTGTGAATAAACTGAAAGATTTGACGGCTTTGGTGGATCAATGGTGTTGGTCAATACAATGTTGAAATAAATGGTGGTGGTCAATGCAGTGATGGAATCAATGGTGCTGGTCAATACAATGCTGGAATCAATAATGCTGGTCAATGCAATGATGGAATCAATGGTGTTGGTCAATGCAATGATGGAATCAATGGTGTTTGTCAATACAATGATGGAATCAATGGTGCTGGTCATTGCAATGAGGGAATCAATGGTGTTGGTCAATGCAATGATGGAATCAATAATGCTGGTCAATGCAATGATGAAATCAATGGTGTTGGTCAATGCAATGATGAAATAAATGGTGTTGGTCAATGCAATGATGAAATAAATGGTGGTGGTCAATGCAGTGATGAAATCAATGGTGCTGGTCAATGCAATGATGGAATCAATAATGCTGGTCAATGCAATGATGGAATCAATGGTGCTGGTCAATGCAATGATGGAATCAGTAAAACTGGTCAATGCGATGATGGAATCAATGGTGTTGGTCAATACAATGAAGGAATCAATGGTGCTGATCATTGCAATGATCGAATCAATGGTGTTGGTCATGCAATGATGGAATCAATGGTGATGGTCAAATGCAAATGGAAATCAATGGTGCTGGTCAATACAATGATGGAATCAATGGTGCTGGTCAATGCAATGATGGAATCAATGGTGCTGGTCAATGCAATGATGAAATCAATGGTGCTGGTCAATGCAATGATGGAATCAATGGTGCTGGTCAATGCAATGATGGAATCAATGGTGCTGGTCAATGCAATGATGAATCAATGATGTGCTGGTCAATACAATGATGGAATCAATGGTGCTGGTCAATACAATGATGGAATCAATGGTGCTGGTCAATGCAATGATGGAATCAATGGTGCTGGTCAATGCAATGATGGAATCAATGGTGCTGGTCAATGCAATGATGGAATCAATGGTGTTGGTCAATACAATGATGGATCTGGTGTCAACAATGATGGAATCAATGGTGCTGGTCAATGCAATGATGGAATCAATGGTATGGCAATGCAATGATGGAATAATGGTGCTGGCAATGCAATGATGGAATCAATGGTGTTGGTCAATGAATCAATGGATGGAATCAATGGTGCTGGTCAATGCAATGATGGAAGCATGGTGTTGGCAATTGCAATGATGGAATCAATGGTGTTGGTCAATACAATGAAGGAATCAATGGTGATGGTCATTGCAATGATGGAATCAATGGTGTTGGTCATTGCAATGATGGAATCAATGGTGCTGGTCAATGCAATGATGGAATCAATGGTGTTGGTCAATGCAATGATGAAATAAATGGTGTTGGTCAATACAATGATGGAATCAATGGTGTTGGTCAATACAATGCTGGAATCAATAATGCTGGTCAATGCAATGATGGAATCAATGGTGCTGCTCAATGCAATGATGGAATCAGTAAAACTGGTCTATGCGATGATGGAATCAATGGTGTTGGTCAATACAATGAAGGAATCAATGGTGCTGATCATTGCAATGATGGAATCAATAGTGCTGGTCAATGCAATGATAAAATCAGTGGAACTGGTCAATACAATGATGGAATCAATGGTGTTGGTCAATACAATGAAGAAATCGATGGTGATGGTCATTGCAATGATGGAATCAATGGTGTTGGTCATTGCAATGATGGAATCAATGGTGCTGGTCAATGCAATGATGGAATCAATGGTGCTGGTCAATGCAATGATGAAATCAATGGTGTTGGTCAATGCAATGATGGAATCAATGGTGCTGGTCATTGCAATGATGGAATCAATGGTGCTGGTCAATGCAATGATGGAATCAATGGTGTTGGTCAATGCAATGATGAAGTAAATCGTGTTGGTCAATACAATGATGGAATCAATGGTGCTGGTGAATGCAATGATGGAATCAATGGTGCTGGTCTACACAATGATGGAATCAATGGTGCTGGTCAATGCAATGATGGAATTAATGGTGCTGGTCAATGCAATGATGAAATCAATGGTTCAGGTGAATTCAATGGTGGAATCGATGGAGGTGTACTGTTGGATGCAATGCTGCAGTCACCAATGGTACTGTTGTGCAGGTGAATGCAAGTTAGGGATTGTGCATTTTTTGTAAGCATCATCTTTATAAGAAATCCATTGATAATTTTCGATTCAAGGGGTATTGACTTTCGGCGATTGGTTCATTTAAAGCAACTTGGGGTTTGTGCAAAATGTGAGCATATTTATTTTTCTTGTAAGCATCACCCTTAAAAGAATACAATCCATAACTTTTAATTCAAGGGGTATTGACTTTCGGCGATTGGTTCATTCAAAGCAAGTTAGGGATTGTGCAAAATCTGAGCATATTTATTTTTCTTATAAGCATCATCTTTATAAGATTACAATCCATAACCTTTAAAGGTTTGGAATTTTGGACTTTTTATTTTAAAACGCATCTTATCCTCAATGTGATATCGTTTTGTTAAATTGATTTGCAGAATGGAATGCTAAAATTTTGCTACAATGTCGATTGCACAAGAATCAATTAAGAAACGAGCAATCGGTGAATGGCAACCAAATTGTTAAATCTTATGAAGATGATGCTTATAAGAAAAATAAATATGCTCAGATTTTGCACAATCCCTAACTTGCTTTGAGTGAACCAATCGCCGAAAGTCAATACTATACCCCTTGAAACAAAAGTTATTGATTGTATTCTTTTAATGGCGATGCTTATAAGAAAAATAAATATGCTCACATTTTGCACAAACCCCAAGTTGCTTTAAATGAACCAATCGCCGAAAGTCAATACCCCTTGAATCGAAAATTATCAACGGATTTCTTGTAAAGATGATGCTTACAAAAAATGCACAATCCCAAACTTGCATTCACCTGCACAACAGTACCATTGGTGAGTGCAGCATTGCATCAAACAGTACACCTCCATCGATTCCACCATTGAATTCACCTGAACCATTGATTTCATCATTGCATTGACCAGCACCATTGTTTCCATAATTGCATTGACCAGCACCATTGTTTCCTTCATTGCATTGACCAGCACCATTGATTCCATCATTGTGTAGACCAGCACCATTGATTCCATCATTGCATTGACCAACACCATTGATTTCATCATTGCATTCACCAGCACCATTGATTCCATCATTGTTTTGACCAACACGATTTACTTCATCATTGCATTGACCAACACCATTGATTCCATCATTGCATTGACCAGCACCATTGATTCCATCATTGCAATGACCAGCACCATTGATTCGATCATTGCATTGACCAACACCATTGATTTCATCATTGCATTGACCAGCACCATTGATTCCATCATTGCATTGACCAGCACCATTGATTCCATCATTGCAATGACCAGCACCATTGATTCCATCATTGCAATGACCAACACCATTGATTCCATCATTGCATTGACCATCACCATTGATTCCTTCATTGTATTGACCAACACCATTGATTCCATCATTGTATTGACCAGTTCCACTGATTCCATCATTGTTTTGACCAACACCATTGATTCCATCATTGCATTGACCAGCACCATTGATTCCATCATTGCAATGACCAGCACCATTGATTCGATCATTGCATTGACCAACACCATTGATTTCATCATTGCATTGACCAGCACCATTGATTCCATCATTGCATTGACCAGCACCATTGATTCCATCATTGCAATGACCAACACCATTGATTCCATCATTGCAATGACCAACACCATTGATTCCATCATTGCAATGACCATCACCATTGATTCCTTCATTGTATTGACCAACACCATTGATTCCATCATTGTATTGACCAGTTCCACTGATTCCATCATTGTATTGACCAGCACCATTGATTCCATCATTGCAATGACCAGCACCATTGATTCGATCATTGCATTGACCAACACCATTGATATCATCATTGCATTGACCAGCACCATTGATTCCATCATTGCATTGACCAGCACCATTGATTCCATCATTGCAATGACCAACACCATTGATTCCATCATTGCAATGACCAACACCATTGATTCCATCATTGCAATGACCATCACCATTGATTCCTTCATTGTATTGACCAACACCATTGATTCCATCATTGTATTGACCAGTTCCACTGATTCCATCATTGTATTGACCAACACCATTGATTCCATCATTGCATTGACCAGCACCATTGATTCCATCATTGTATAGACCGGTATTATTGATTCCAGTATTGTATTGACCAACACCATTGATTCCATCATTGCATTGACCAACACCATTGTTTCCATCATTGTATTGACCAGCACCGTTGATTCCATCATTGCATTGACCAGCACCATTGATTCCAACATTGCATTGACCAGCACCATTGATTCCATCATTTCATTGACCAGCACCATTGATTCCATCATTGTATTGACCAGCACCATTGATTCCATCATTGCAATGACCAGCACCATTGATTCCATCATTGCATTGACCAACACCATTGATTCCATCATTGCATTAACCAGCACCATTGATTCCATCATTGCTTTGACCAACACCATTGATTTCATCATTGCATTGACCAGCACCATTGATTCCATCATTGCTTTGACCAGCATTATTGATTCCATCATTGCATTGACCAGCACCATTGATTCCATCATTGCATTGACCAACACCATTGATTTCATCATTGCATTGACCAGCACCATTGATTCCATCACTGGATTGACCAGCACCATTTATTTCAACATTGCATTGACTAACACCAAAGATCCACCAAAGATCCACCAAAGCCGTCAAATCTTTCAGTTTATTCACAAACACCAATTTACAATAAAAACGATTGGATTTATTATCTCCACAGTCATATTCACCAGAACGATCAGATCCTACTGCACAATCATCAGATTTCTAAAATTCTTGAATAGATTAACTAGAGTCGTTAGGTTCTCCCAGAATCACCGGAACCATTAGCACCGGCGTAGAAATTTACAAATTTTGTTAGTTCGACACCTCAGGGCCACCATTTTCAGCTTTTTTCCCATCGTTACTTCGTTACTTTTTCGTTACCCCTCGTTACTTGCGTTACTTCATCGTTACCGACCGTTACTTCATCGTTACCTGTCGTTACCTACCGTTACCACTTTTAGTAACAACGGTTAACTTCGCGAAAGAGGCTCAATGTCCCAAAATCAAGTTTTTGTTCACCAGAGTTTGTATATGCTTAAAATACATCTGTAGAAATCTATCTTGCTCACGATCGTGACAACCATGCAAATCACCAAAAGTGGTTGATACATCATGCAAATATAACGAAAATAGCCCAAATCACGCACCATGATGCCTCAAATTATTTCCCGCGATCACGAATGACGCAAACGGCTGGGGTCCCTTAGTTTGAATTTTGCCGTACGTACTTCTAATAATTGAAAGCGCCAAAATCGCAAGATTCGGATGTTGCCTTATTTTCAAACAAGTTAACAAAAATTGGGTTAGTTTCGGTCCTTTTCTGTTGTAAACTGGCAATGGAAAAATTTCTCCGGGAATGAAAAAGCTTTCTACGGTAGTGTTTAAAAAACCTTTCGCTTGCGAACACGAGACTTTGGTACCGTGCGTAACCCCTTTTACAATTGATCCACCAGTAGCTTTTCGAATTTCACCAAGAAACTTAAATCAAGACTGTTCGTCACTTAATAAAGTATTATTCCTTCTCTACACACCCAATTCAATTTATATACAGATTAATTAAATCTGTTGTTGTTGTTGTTGTTGTTGTAATGTTATAATGTTATTGTTGTTTATTCATTATGACACATTGTAAACTTCCTTTTACTTAGCCTGGATATCCAGACCGTAAACTATTTCACCGTCTAGTTTTTTGTTTTTTATAATCTTTGTCTCAGGTTTACGGTCTGGTCGAAGTAACTCGTCTACAGGGATATCTGTCCCTGCATATGCGAGTGTCTCTAATTGGTCAGTACGCGCCCAGTCACTGAGCAGAATTTTCGCGGGGTTTGTGATATTTTTCGATGCGCGCGCATAATTTATGGAAAAAGCTGACCTTGCAAAAAAAGATAAACAAATGAAAATGAAAACGCAGGTTCATTTCTAAACAAAATGGCTGATGGAAAGGAGCCTTTATGAATGTGGCTGACGTTTGGATATAGTTTAAAGTAGTTTTGAAAGTTTATTGAGTTTGTAAAAGAGGTATTATGGTAAGTAATTATGTGTGTCTGCCTGGGTTTCCACAGTTTTGAGATTCTGTCAACAAGGGTTTACTCACAGACTGTGTCATTCAAAACTGTATCAGACTTTTTTAGTTGCACCAGACTCTAAAATTTTAGAAACTTTGTATGTTGAGGAAAGAGTGTTTTTTTCTAGAATTTTGAGTCTGGATACCCAGGCTAGCTCGAAAGCCCCTAGTGTTATTTTTCGTTTAGGAGATTTTTAAATGTACATAGGCCTGAAAAAGAAAGACATATCATTAACATTGTTTACCTGACTTGCTTGTATGAAAAATGAAAACGGCACCACCACCACCATGCGGGATTCTCACCACATGCTTCCCAGCATCATCCCAAATTCTCCAACATTGCACTATTTTTCAGTACCTCTTCCAACATTGCACTTTTTCAACTTTTTGCACTTTTTTACTTTTTCAACATCGCGCTTTTTTGAACTTTTAACATCGCGCTTTTTCACTTTTACCATCGCACTTTTTTCACTTTTTTTAACATCGCGCTTTTTGAACTTTTAACATCGCGCTTTTTCACTTTTAACTTCGCACTTTTTTCACTTTTTTAACATTGCACTTTTTGAATTTTTAACATCGCGCTTTTTGTACTTTTAACATCGCGCTTTTTCAATTTTAACTTCGCACCTTTTCACTTTTAACTTCGCACTTTTTTCACTTTTTTAACATCGCGCTTTTTGAACTTTTAACATCGCGTTTTTTAAACTTTTGACATCGCACTTTTGTATCTTTTTACATCGCATTTCGATGAAAAATCCGACTTCGCGACATTATGAATTTTGCAACTAGCCTGGGGATCCATGCTATGATTTCTTATTCTATATACTGATGGCGAATTATATAGCATGGTGTGGGCTGAGAGTTTGAATTGTTGGAAGCATTACGTAATGGATTTTTTCCAAATCGAGCTCCGGCGTGAAAAACAGTAGGGTGTTTTTTGTACGACGATTAAGACGTCATTTATTCGAGAAACGTCGCGGGGAAAATATCCTTCTCGATCGGGAAACGTCGACTGGTTCGAAAGTGTATTGTTAATCGGACCATACTGCTTTCTAACAGTCAAAACAAAGACCGGTCGCCAACTGGGCAGGGGACTCTACTGCTTTTTTGCTAATTTTCTTTGGTTTTTATGCTTTAATGAGTTGAATTGGATCATGATTTTTGTGTGATTGTTGCAAGAAATGGTTGATGATGAAGTTTTCTTATTATCCCTTCCTGGATTTGATGTTTCGTTTGGTTTGGCATGAGAGATTGATGTAATCTCTTGAAAAACAGGCAACAGGACATTTATTTGTGACATTTTATCAACTTTCACAACAAACTAACTTCAATTTTGCCCGTATATTTACACAAATTCTAACAAGGCAGGTGACTGAATATTTGTGGATAATTCTGACCATGCTATATTTGAAAAATTAAATACTGTTTGCAACATCAAAAAACTTTGAACTCACTTTTTTATGATGGTCAGATGGTAGATGCGGTACCCAAGGAAATGGTTGTGGTTGGATATGAACTGGTTAGCTTTGAAGTAAAAATTAAAACCCAGAGCAAAATTTACTGATTGATGATTGAATTTCCTTGGTGTTTTAAAAATGCAATGTTGAAAACTTTTGGTTGTCTGAATTTGGACATTTTCTTTCACGTGCGTTTAAAACGTGGAAGCTTTTGCTGTGAATTTTGGACATTTTCTTCCACGTGCGTTTAAGACGTGGAAAACTTTTGGTTGTGAATTCGGACATTTCTTCCACGTGCGTTTAAAACGTGGAAATTTTTGCTGTGAATTCGGACATTTTCTTCCACGTGCGTTTAAAGTTGGAAAACTTTTTTTGTGAACTTGACATTTTCTTCCACATGCATTTAAAAAATGTAGAAAAGTTTTGCTGTCAGGCAAAAATAAAAAAATGGTTTCCGGAATGCGGGTGAAGGAAAAAAGCTTTTATGCGGCCGGCCAGAAAAAAAAATTTTATTTGATTTTTTTGATGACTTAAAGGGATAATCAGATGGTCTGAGATTTTAAGGGTACCTGTTTTTATACATGAGAAAACGTGATTCCCCAAGTAGTTTTGTCAACTGACAATGTCAGGATATTCCACTTTAAAATTTCGAAATCTGAGCTCTTTCCAATGTGAAAAGTCCGCGAGAGGTCCCACTGTTTTTTTTTTGAAGTTCCTGAGAAGTCCTTCTGACTTGTCGAAGGTGAGATATAGTGAAATATCTCAATCTTGGCAACCATCTGATTATCCCTTTAAGTAATAAGATCATTGAAATAGAACTTTAAAGATAACTTTATTTACAAACAGTATGAAGTAAGCCCTGAATATACTAATGTATCAACTATGGCAGTGGCGTTGTGGGAAAATCTTTCTGGAGGGACCAAAGTCTTTTTTTTTTAAATGGCCATGGCCCCCCCTGCCACAACGCCACTGAACTATGGTACCTACTAACTAACAAACAAATCTTGATTTACAAGTGGGAATATCTAACCAAACTACTTTGATAGCTTAAATGCTCCAACTTGATTTTTTTATAATGAACTATAATAGATGAACCCATAGTCTGCGGCCAGATCAGAAAATTATTATTTTTCAGCCGGTTGGTTTCCAGAAACGCTACATTTTTTTATTTTCGCCTCAATTGAATATTTTTTCGAGCAATATCCTGGCATGAAGACTTTTTCTTTTTGGAAATTTTGGAAATTATGATTGCCAAAAATGTGACTTTTTTTGCTTTTGCAGCATGCTTTTGAAAATTATAAAATGCCTTCTGCTAGGGGAATTTTTTCCTTTTGACGTTTGTTCAGATTATGAAAATGTTTCACAGTATATATGAGATTTTTTTTCTCCTTTTGCATTACACTTTTTTTATAGAAGAACCAGTAAGATTTTTCTGAGCCTCAGCTGTTCTTATTATTTTTTGCACTTTGAGCCTCTATCATGTTCTTATTAATAGGATTTCAGTGAGCTATTTTATTATTTTAGGCATTATACCCAATTTTTTTTACTTTGACCCCTAAATTGCTTGAAATTGAGTAGTTTCAAGCTCAGCATTGTTCTTAAATTGTTCTTATTTTTTGGCGATTTTGAGCCTCGTTGTTCTTATAAAATTGTTCTTATATTAAAAAAAGTGTACAGTATGTTTGAAATTATTTTTTGAAATTGTTTCTCTGTTTTGAAAGTTTTTTACGTTTTGATATGCATTTCAAAAAATATAGCTTTTGAATGCTATAATAATTTTTTACCTTTTTCTCAATTTTATATACCGGGTGCGCCACAAAAAAGTTTCTCTCTTTGAAACTAATTTTCTCGAAATCTAAAAATTTTAAAAGAACCATTTCTATTTCATTGGAAAGAAGAAAGATAGACTTAAATTTTGATGGATCATTTATTAAATTCGATTCAGTAAATCAAAAGTTATGTTCAATTGAATAGAAAAGTTGCTTTCGAAAAGTGCTGAAAAACGTTAAAAATCGACCTATCAAATCAAACAGAAGCATCATTACATGATATATCAGTATTTTCGTTTCAGTCATTAAAGATGATAATTAGCTGTCTAAACGACCTTTTGTTGTATAAAGGAAGGTTGAATTTCAATGAATTGAAGAAAATTCATCGGAAAAGGCCAAAAAATCTGGTAAAATTATTGAAAATACATCAAATACGGGTTTCGAGGTAGATCCAGCCTTACATAGACTTTATCCAGTCTAGAACCAAAAATATGTGGAAAATTTCGGTAAAAGTAAATTAAAGTGATTTTGTTGAAGATTTTAAACCCTCTTGACCCTTCATTTTCAAAATTTGTGTGTTTAGTTACTGAAAAATGATCTTAATCATGTAAAGGCTTATTTTGATTGCCAATTTTGAAATAAAAATTTGATAGGTCGATTTTTAACGATTTCGAACACTTTCTGAAAGTAACTTTTTCATTCAATTGAGCATAACTTTTGATCTAATGAATCGGATTTAATAAGTCACCCATCAAAATTTAAGTTTATCCTTCTTCTTTTCAATGAAATAGGAATGGTTCTTTTAAAATTTTTGGATTTCGAAAAAATTAGTTTCAAAGAGGGAAACTTTTTTGTGGCGCACCCTGTATTTTACCTTTTCTCCAATATTTTATATATGAAAGTATGCAAAATATTTCATCTATTTTGAAAATATAAATTTACCTTTGGTTTTCTTATTGTAAAATATGCAAAACGTATACGAAACGAATGTAGCGTCAGATTCACCACCACATTCCAAAATTTCAGTTGCAATTCCCCAAATGCCTCAAATTTCCGTAAATGTGCGGCGACTGTGAGGCAAACTCTTCGTCTGTAAGGTTTCTCAGGCAGCAGAGATTTTCATGCTAAATTCAGTCGGGTGCAACCGATAGTCAGGCAAAAAGTGTAAGGACAGCTAGACACGACTGTGATGCGGTACATCAAACGATGACTACTATAGGTCTCCGATATTGGCCCGCTCCTTCAGAGCTTTAGCGTGGGCGGCCGCCAATACGCCATCGGAATATCAGATAAACCGACCGACCGACCGACTCATATTTTGGACCTGAAAATGACGCGAACACAAGTTATTTGTGATCTCGGCCTTAGTTCTGTTGTTGTGCGTACTTTGGTTGGTCTCTTTTAACTTTCTAATCATTATTCTTTTCCTCTCAGCAAGTACGGTCGCTCGAAAGCTGGATTCCGCACCGGGTTCTAGGCCAACTTTTTGTACTTTCTTTGTTTTCTCTTTTTTCTAGCTTTCATTTATTTCTCTTATCACTTTTGGATAGTGTCAGGCCAACACTACTCTTTTTTTTCGAAATTTGGAGTAATCATGTTTGAGTTTTTACTTGGATCTTGGAATATTTTTGTGTGTGCGAGGAATTAAAAGAAAATTTGGCAAATGATCACTGATGTGTGGGATAAGATTTCCACTAATACATTCATTCGAAATTTCATTATAGAAAATGTTGTAGGTTGTACAATGTATGGAAAGAGATAATTTGATGTCGTTTTGTCAAAAAAATAATCTGTGTATCTATGAGACTCTGTGTTCATCAGATTAATGTTGAAGTCACCCATCAGTACAATCTTTTTGTTTTCTTTTTTTACTTTATTTAAAACTCGAGATTCAAGTTCATTTGTGAAAAGCTGAATGCTGTTATTAGGATGTCTATAGACAACACCGACCAATATTTCATCCAGTTCCACAAATAAACATTCAAAGTCAAGATTCTTACCCTTTGTTGAAAAAGATAGGTCTTCCTTTTCTTTGAAATTTATTGAGTCTTTAATGAAAAAAACAACCCCAGAGTTTTGACTTGAGCCAGACATTCCAATGTAAGGATAATAGCCATTGATTAAGTGATTTTCTGCTAGTTGGTTATCCTTGATCCATGTTTCCGAAATACCTACAACATCAAACTCATGACGAAGAATGGTTAGTAAATGTTTCAACTTACCTTCATTTTTATTTAGGGATCTTATGTTGGTATGTAAGAAAGACAGGTAGAAAGAACCTGCCTCCCTGGAAAGTGTTAGAAAATTATTGATATCATAGTACTCAAAATTTATCAAGTTATCAGTATTGTCAGAAGAATTTAATGTAATATTTAGTTGAGGAAGATGGTTAAATTCTTTGAAGTCATTAGTAAAATTAACATTGGTGGAGAAAGTTGAATTGTTATTATTAACCTTATTATTGTTGTTAAACTCGTTAAAAATATTATCATCCATATGCTGAAAAGGAAAGTTAAGACAATCATTACAGGGGCTCCCCCAGGGGCTGGCGTGACACGTGAATGAGCCTTTTTTCTGACGTGAATACATGAATTGGACCTTTTTAGTGCGTGAATACGTGAATTGAGATGTCAGCGTGAACGTGAAAATAAGAATTTTCCACCGTGAATTCGTGAATCGAGATTTTTAACGTGAACGTGAAAAGCAAATCATTGTCTAAAACACAAGGAAACTCTAAAATTGTAAGACCTAAATCCGTAAAGTTTTCTTGCTCGCTTCGCTCTCATAGTTTTGCATTAACTTATTGTCATATTAACTTGGTAACAGTGTCATGGTAAAGTCATTCAAAATAATCAAAACTTTATTATATTAAAATCAATGTACAGCAATGTGCCCTCCCGGTTATTACCAAAATGGCTTTATGGCAACTCCTGAACTTAGGCACAGGATTTATGGATGTACGGTAATATTAAAATCATCAAAGATATCTAAACAAATATTTTCGTTATTTTTCTGAGGGCGTATTTTTTCATTTTAAATGACAATTTTCGTGATGCAAATACTGCATCCAACGAAAGCGTTTTTAGCCAAAACAAAAAAGTCTTTCTCCGTCAGTGTTTAATAATGGTTGTCTCTCCGTAGTCGCTTATATTGTCACTACAATACAATACACAAAATGATACTGCCTTAACTAAGAGAGTAAGAGCAGGATCTTTGCTCCTTCAATAATTTGCAAAAGTAGATAGTTCTAAAACATCTTGTATGCATGCAGCATCGAACAACTAAAAAATAATTCTCATTGGCCCCGTCAACGGGGAGGCCTGGGGGTTCCATCCCCCCCCCACTTTTTCTTAGACCATGTCATACGTTTTAAAGGGTTACTATCTTAAGCTGGTTTGAGACCAAATCAAACCACAAAAACTATTATTCTCCCCAATTAGATATCGTTTTAAGGTGTTTTGAGGGTCTAGAAAGTGAAAAATTTTCTTCGTCGCCCAACCATGGTGGGCGACATTTTTTTCTAACATTTTGGCCTCCTCACTCAAAATGGCTCGCCGGGGCCCATGATTCTCACAGATAATGATGTACGTGATGCGTTTTCAAGCAATCTAGGCATTCTAAATTTTAAAAGTTTCCTCTTGGGCGAAAATCTTGGAACACCGCACCGAGGACGGCAGGTACGTCGCTCACAGCCACCAGATATTTGCAACAAATGTTCAGTGCTAAATAAAATCAAAGATTTTCAAAAGAATTGTGCGACAAGACAAGGCATACTTGGCTAACAATAACGTATTAAGGCCGTTTTTCGGTCATAAAAGAGCGAACATTTTCGAAAGATTTCGTGCTCGCTTCGCTCGCGTTATTGTTTTCCATACATTTCCTTCCATGAGATAGGGGTCGATTTGGAATTGCATTGGCATTTGAGTCCTCTGACTGTACTAACGCTCCACCTTTTTGATGCTTGTCTTGAAATCTACGGCTTCTCAAACCATGATTGGCCCATCCTCGATTTAAAGTTAAAAAAGATATCCTACGGTTCTGGGAGGTAGAAAATAACACACCAAAAGCCCACCCTACGCCAGAGGGGTAGTTCTTTGCAACTTTGGCGCGGCAGACCTAAAACATTGCTTTAGTGAAGCTAAAATAGCTGTAAAAGATGCCTTAAAAGGTCAACGCTATCGAGAATAAGGTTACAAAACTGCAGAAAAAACTATATTGGCTAAAACGTTTGGCATAGGAATAGGTTAAACTACTTAAAAAACCACAAAAAGGTCATATTTAGCCCAATAAGGTCACGATCGTTTTAACCAAAGATATAAAAGCAAAAATAATTGGAGTGAACGTGAAAAGCGTTTTTTTGCGCGGGAATACGTGAATCGGCAAAATTTTGTGCGTGAATACGTGAATTGAGGGTCGACTGGGGGGGGGCATTACATGACCATAATTTATGGTTGAAGTTTAATGGAGGTGTATTTAAGCGTTCTAAGTGGTAGAGACCACCACCAAGTTTACACTTGACGTGTCTCTTGTGGCCAATGACTTTATTGCAATGTTTACATTTGTTGTTATTAGGATTTGAGTGATTTGAGTTAAAAAATTCTAATTTTAATTGGTAATCAGTTATGGTTGTTAAAGGAAGAGCTCCAGAAACACATCTTTGACAAAAGTAAGGGAGAGGTGATTTAACTAAGTTTTTGTAATGCTTCTGGGTGATTTTGATGCATTTTATGTGAAGACAGATTTCACAAAAAACCCCACTGTTAAGGACAATAGGTTGACAGACATGACAAATAGAAGATTCATTTAAAATGTTAGGAATCAGGTTAGCCATTTAACTTCGCTAAAAGAAAAAAAATTAAAAAATAGTATGTTGTGTGGAATGGTATTGATGTATGTAAAATTTAGTCTCTGGGTGGTATTTGTTTGATAATTTCACTTTTAGAGAGAATGATAATTTTTTCAGATTTATTGTCTCTTTTGTATGTCTTCCAGGCATAGGTTATACCATCAATGGTTGTGACTCTTTCAAAGTATCCGGGTTTCTTTACTTTATTCCAAGCGTCCTTAAAATGTTCACGGTTGTGCTCTGTCAAACTTTCATTAATAAAAATTGAGTTTTCTTCTTGAAATCCTATGTCTTTTGTTGTAAAGTGCTTTAAGTCCCATCGGGCGTCCCAAATTTCCTTTCTCATCCTTCTGCTATTGAACTTAACAATGATAGGCGCTTTCTCTTTGGTAGATGTGCGATGACTAATTTCGATGTCTTCAAGGTAAAGTTCAATATCCAGTTTTTCAGCAATCCTGAGAACAAATGTCGTCTATATCCTCATTGACCTTTCGTGGTATTCCAAAAATATTGATCATTTCTTTACGGCCATACTGCTCGAGGGAGTTAATATTGGATTCATTTTCTTTCAGGCGATCACTAGCTTAGTGATTATACTTTAATACAAATTCCGGAATTTTTCAAAACATTTGAAGGTTATAATAAGCCTGAGCTTTCCAAACATCGAAAACGAACTATTGACAATCTTTCCTCTAAGAGGCTCTTGCAAATTTGTCATGCCCTGGAAGATGCCATGTATTGTATGAAGTTCATCGATGATTCAAGGGATTGGTCAGCTGCGAAACTAGATATTTTGATTCTCGCTACAGTATGTGATCATAATTTCAGGGAAAGCATTTAAACCTCAGCTTAAGTGAGATATCAATAGATAATTTCAAACAGTCAATTGAAACCAGTTGAAACAATTAAAATCGGAACTAAAGAAAATGCAAATAAGTAGCATCTATCGAGCATCGAAACGCTTCCAGAGCTCTTTATTTGCTAAAACGTTGCCAAAAATGTTATCAAATTGAGTTTGGTCGACAAAGTATCTTGACAAAATTAATACATTGCTGCAAGTGTTACTTCTAGGAGGCAACAAGTAGGATTTCACCATTATATTGTACAAAAACACCTGCAATGTTTTCATGACCGGAAACAAATTTCATAAAAAGACCAGCCTCTTTGGCATTTAGTTTGCCAACAAACTTAGTGAGGTAATGAAAAACCTGTTGCTCAGATTCACTCAGCATAGGGGCATCAGCATAGGGGCATCAGCATAGGGACATCAGCATAGGGGCATCAGCATATTTTGTTGTTAATCGTGTTAGAATGTTCTGACCTGTGGGTTTGATCCCCTCCATATACACTTTAAAAAGCTCTTCAGTTATCTTGCTTAGCTGCAATTTTTTTTCTTCAACACCGTTCAAGCTCAATAAGATACGAAGGTTGGACAAATGTAACATCTAACAGTGGTTGGACATTTTGTGGTGTAGGAATGCAAAAAAAATCGGTTAGAAAATTGTAAGAAAAAGTTAACAAGTTTTTCCTGCACTGAATCAGTGCATTTTGCATCCATTAATTTCCAATCCTGATCGTCAAGGCAGCTCATGAATGATTCAAAAATAAATTCTTTGTATTATGGTTGAATTCTTCGTATTATGGTTCATAAATTCTTTAGTTATACAGCTGTGCTTTATTGATAAATGGCGGAATGTATCCTGTTATAATAAATCCAGTGGCTGATATTTTACCTAGATTTTTCAGCTCGGCTTCAGAAAACTATTCATCGATAAGTTGAGTGTTAGAGAAAAAAATATGCTGAATTAGAAAAGACTTGCAAAAACATGCTATTGCCATAATTGTTGTATTTGGTTAATATCATCACCTTTTCTTTTATTGGAAAATCATCTTATGATACTTATTTCCCCGATTGAAGATTCTAAATTTTCATTAAAGCTTTGAGGAAGTTGATTATCATCTCTAAAGTTGAACAAAAAATTTACAGTCTAGTCGGATCTTACAAATGAAATAAATTAGAAATCTTTGTCAGGAGAAATTTTGAAAGGTTGCTTGAAGCGCTAGAAATCCAAATACCTGACTAATTTTATCTTCTAAAACATCTACCGGGTGATCCATTAAAAAGTTTCCTTTTTTGAGATGAATTTTCTGGAAAATAATTGGAAATTTTTGAAAAAATCTTTTTGCATTGTAAAGAGGAAAGGCTAACTTAAATTTTGATGTAATATACATAAAATTGTGATCATATCAAAAAGTTATAAAGAAAAAACCCGTCAAAAAACGTTAAAAACGAAGGTATCAAATTTAAGCAATTAATTCTAAAATGACACTTTTTGACACTTCATTAATAGCGGTTGAAATGAAATGAAATGGTTTGAAAAACAGTTTTCCTAAAATGTTAAACATTGATGGGAAGAGTAGAAAAAATAAGACAATTTTGGGCAATTTTTCAATAAAAACTTCTGCCAAAATATCAAAAAAACTAAAAAGGCCCAATTTGATACCCTCGTGGATCACCCGGTCTACACAAAATACAGCTCCAAGCTTTAAGGCCTCTGTTGGACTAGCATAAGGGAATAAATCAATTCAATTATCAAGAATAAAGTACCAGACATAAAGTATATTTCAGTAAAATACACAGTGAAAAGTATGGCAGAGTAATGCAATGTTTCACCTGTTGACAGATCTCTCTAGGGAGCAGTCATAAAGTATATATCTACTATGGTGGGACCGGGATGTTTTTTAAATTCAAAAAAAAATTCCACCCCAACTAGAGGCTGGTAAAGATATTTTGTACACACCAAGGGTGCTAACATTTTGTTCGTTTGTTTGGAAGCAGTTTTCCAAGATTACTTTGCATTAAAACAAATGGGTTCTATCTGGAGGTCCCACCATTGTTGGGGCTGATGACAGTATAAAATATATTCTCAAAAATAGCTAATTTTGCCCTCCATTTTACCCAAATACCGTCCTAGGTGCTCTAAAGAGAGCAAAAATTGTTTCAAAATAAAACTCTGCAAATTTTGTAATCATGTTTTTACTGGATAATACATACCTTTCCCATAATTCAGATTTCCCGGAAAAAAGCGTGCGCTCCACCGTTGTGTGAAAAATGTTGTGGAGGTAAACGTGCTTTTGCCTGAGTTTGCTTAAGGAAGATGAGTTTTCGCTGTATATCTTTTGATGCCCAGTTTTGTTTAGAAAAAAAAATTGAAGGGTGTTATTGTATCATAACTTGAAAAAAATCTATATGATGGAAGTCGAGAAAAAGGCAAAAAACCACTCTTCCCTAAGCAAACGCAAGCACTCTTCCCTTTCGTATTTTGTAAAAAACGTGTGCATACTTTTTTTGAATTACGGGAAAGGTCTATTAAAATAATTCAAAGTAAAAAATAACAGTGAAAACTAGCAAAAAAAATTACATTTCATTATATATATGTTCAAAACATTCTATTTTTGAATTTTTGGTTATCAATATTCATCTCCAAAACTGTCATTTTTGTATTGAAAAAGTTGGTGACGAACTTTTCCAGGGGGTTTTCAACCCTTTTTACCAAGGGTTTTTGGAAGTTTCAAAAATTTCCAGGTGCCGTGGTACAGTGGTCATTCCTGCAGAAAATACAAAAAATACCTCACCTCACAAAGTACTAAGATTATAGAGCTTGGTGCAGGTAGATTAGTCTGACACAGAATGTTATAAACAGTCTGTGTGTGAACCCTTGTTGACAGACTTTCTGAACTTTGGAAACCCAGGCAAACAAACATAATCAACTTAACATAAAAACTCTTTCACAAGCTCTAAAGACTTTCAAAACTACTAAAAACCACATCAAAACATCAGCCACATGTATTTAGACTTCCAGTCAATAGCCATTTTGTTTCAAAATTCTCCTTTTATTGATCTAGACCATGATCATATCATGATTGGAGATTTAAGTTTCATTAAAAATAATCATTTGCGAAAATTGATATCTAAGGGACCAAATTATCGTGAACCTCGTAATATCAATTGGAATAAAAAACGGCCTTTCTAGTGCATTTGAAACAAACGAGAAGGAGAAAAAACGTCACTACAATCAAAGGATCATTTGAGCTAATCTTTTCCTCTACCAATACGAACAGCAGACTTAGGGTAGACTAAAGGTATATGACTAAAGGTATATGAGCAGGGTCATTGAGGAAAATAAGGTTAAGGTTCGCCATTTTCATTCAACTAAAAGAAAATTGGCCAAATCGTAAGAATACTTTCAGGGTGAGTTTTACAGATTTTTATAAGAATATAGCCATTTTCTATTTGATAACAAAATAACTGGTTTTTTTGTTCGACTTATATTATTTTCATTCATTTTCCTAGGCCTTTTCAGTCCACCAAAGCTTAATACATTAATTCTGCCTTAAAAATATTAAGCGAGAATTATCGCTTTTCATAATATATTAATATTTCGTCATCAAATAGTAAACCAGTTGCATGCAAAAAAAAAAAAACAATAAAAATAAACACAATATAACATCATGTTTCTTCAGCTGTTGTCCGTTTTTTGTAAGTCGTGATGTTACATTGACAGACTGTTTCAGTCTGTGTGACCTTGTCGGCGAACGCTGGTGTGAAACAGCCTCCAGACACTTATCGAACTATCAGTGTCAGAATGCTCGGGAGCTTCCCATGGACTTGATCTTCTATCCATCATAGGGTATTTTGAAAATTCAGGAGTCGAGCAAACATTGTCCTCTGTATTTAAACCTTCAACTTCTTCAAAACTGTCATTGACCTGGGATAAGGTGTTTGGTACCAAAATCTGTAAATGAAAACTGTGGTTTTGTAGTCTGGTAGAAATAGCTCCGAAATTTGATAGAGGTTATTTTTTTAGGTTAATTTATACTACTAAGTAACTGTTTAGGAGCTCTATTCTGGATAAAATGGACTGACGTCGGACTAAAATGGAACGAACGCAGTGAGGGCCATTACACGAATGGAACGACTAAGCAGTTTCTTAGTAATTTATTATCCGATTGAGCACTTTTTCTTGCCATATTTCGACTTTTCTTTGTAACCGGTCCATTCGATGTCAAATGGACCGGCTCTTAGCCAATCAGAATGTGTTATTTAGCTCAGTCGGATAATAATGCAATACTGTAAGTATTCTCATGACTTAGCCATCTTTGTGGGTTTAGGACTCTCGTGTGCTTAATTATAGAGGATTAAAAATGCTATCGGGGTGATTTTCATGAAATGGGGTCGAAGGTCCCACTTTGAGCATATGGTCATAAAAACGAGTAATTGTAACAATTATAACATTTTTTTCTACTTTATTGTTAATTATTCATAAAAATAAGCAATAGACTAGACCATCAGTGCTATAAAATTATTATTTGTAAGAAAACTGAAATCTCTCATAGTACCCTTGTGAGACCCTAGGGTCCATCCTTATAGTAAGTACGCAGTGAAGGGGGGAGAGGGGGGTTTAGCAAAAGCGTACATCTTGTTTAAATGACGTCATTTCTATTGTTCTCTTTGTACAAGGGGGAGGGGGTATCAAATTTTTGGAAAATCTTTGCGTACGTACTATATGGACAGCCCCCTACGATAAATCTCTCATTCATCAACGCAAAGCTTAAAACGGGAAAATATTTTGGAGTTTTTATAAGATTTCAACTTTACTGATCAGAACAAAAGACAGGAAAGAAGGAAAACACCAACACCACGAGTATCGATAGAGTAAATTTTTTATATGCACACGAACAAAAAAACAAATGATGTGTCTCTGACAAGTTCATTCTCTAACTGTCTTCCTCTTCCACTGCACAATTTTTTGAGGTGTTCCCTCAAATGGCAAGCAAGACCTTGACATTTTGAACATTTATTCTTATCATAGGGCTCTTTGAAACTCATTTTCTTTAAGGGCATATTTTCTCTATTTCTCTCTACCTCTATATCACGGTTGAGTAGTTCTAAAATCTTACCAAAGTAGACATCTCTCTAAATCAATTTTAGTTGAAAACAGTTGAGAAATATACATTTTGTTTAAAAGGATTACGTAAACACTAGGTCTATGAAAAGATGATGAGATACATTTCAAAAGGTGCAGGAGGTGACCGTTTGTTTACATATACTCTTGCTTCCTACGGGCCTAAAATAATGGTATATTGATTAAAATTTCTGAAATTTCATCAAAATAAAAACATAGAGAACACATGTACATGGTAATATCAAAAGGTCGTAAAAAATATAGAATGAAATATAAAATACTGTATTAAAAAAGCGTAAAAATGAGGGATTTGAGAACTTTGATTTTCTTTATGATATCTAAATAAATAGGGTTTTGTATAGCAGCTTTGAAGGATTGTCTGCCTTTGGGGTTTGTATTTTCAATTGTTCTTTTTTCAGTTTTTAAGGAATCGTATTTTGACTTACACACAACTTCCAGTCGAGCTGAAACTTCGTAAAACGTGTCTTTGATGAGTTTGTTGGTGGAATTTAATTTGAAAGATGCTCTCTTTTTCTCGTATTCCGTAATGAGTGGAGTTTCACCAAAAATTGTTAACAAGTGAATTGCAGTTTTACTTAATTCAGTGTTAGTATTGTTCTTTAGATTATCTTCGGTATCAGGAACCTTTAAGGTAAACTTTGATAGGGCTGCGTTTTTGTTTTTGTTATTTTTCACTTTTTGATTTTGATTCGTCATCAGTTTGATCAATGTCCATTGGTTCAGGAAGAGAGGCTTGAATCGATCGTCTGGCTTTTGAATGTGGGATCGGTGAGATTGATGGAGTTGACGAAGGTCTTTTTGGAACATACGTTGGAAAAAGGGGTGTACTGATGGTAGGAATGATTTGTGACGAGTCTTGTTGTTTTGACGAAGATGGCAAGCTATCGTCAAAGCTGGTAAATGCTGACAAGGTGTTGGTTGTTGATAGCAATATTGGTGATTCAATGGTGGGGTCAATGGGCGTAGCTAGAAATTCCTCAGTCGTGGAGGTTGTGTTATTATCGGTTGACATCGAGGGTGACTCTTCAGGCAGAAAGGCAGCTGCTGGTACAAATTTCTCTTTTTCTAGTTGACAAAATTCCCAGTAATCCTTTAAGGTTTCAATTTCCTGTTTGATGGTAGAGCTACGGAAGCTGTGCTTTCTCATTGATGTCATGTTTGAATCATTTATGTCAAAGAATATGATACCTTCGTCATTATCCGTCCAAAAGGCATTCCCTTGTGGTAAATAATATGCTATTCGTTTAAAGTGAGATAGAAAGTCCATACCGTATTTGTGGAGTTCTCTATACGAGAAAAAGGTAGGGGTTTTCTGAGGTAAATGTTTACTCGCTTTGATGATTCTATTTTCTCGATGTTTTGCAGTCGTCTCAGCCTCTTCGGATATAACTTGCATTCGAGTGAGGGAATTGTAGATGATATGGTCAGCGTGGTGATTTGATGTTAGGTTGGTGATGGTTTTCAGCGAGCTAAAGAGTCGTTCCTCCCTCTCTGTATTACTCGATAGACCGTTGATAATGCGATATTGTTGGGGAGCGTGCGTAAGAAGGGCGTGGTAGTACTGTCCACATAATTTCCGTTCGGTAAGGTGTAAGTTATGAAAAAGAGGCTTCATTAAAAGGTAATGTCGAAAAGTAAGGTTATGAAGTCTTAAGATAGACAGAACTGTTCGTTTTGATTCATCAGAGTAAGTGATTTCTTGAATTTCACAAAGCGTTTGTAAGAGTTCGTAAAAAGGAAAGTCAGATTTTAAAGTTCCACATAAAGTAACGAGGCTTTCGCGGTAATCACTGCCGTTTTTCAATTCCTTACCCCTAAAAGAGGCTGTTTTTGCTTCCTCAAAACAATCTTTAACTTTTCCTTTCAAATGGTGTAGGATTTCCTTGTACAGGTTTTTTGTGTGGTTCATGATGGTGTGTAGGGGTTCTACGGGTAAGGCTTCATAATGTTGGAGATTAAACCGTTCGAGATCCTTACAGTGACGGTGTTGGTTGACGACGAAGGCTGGAAGTCGGTGATTTCCATGTATGTGTTTATCAAGTTTTAGCTCAAGTGCTGGCTTCAATTCACTCTCCAAAAACTTAACCTCCCTCTCGTGTAACCCTGCAATAATGTCAGCCTTCGAAAGTCTGTCAAAGTAATTGCATTTGCCAGCTCTTGCTCGACACCTTACACCTTCGGTACTGAAAACGTGTTCGATACGTTCTTTGAAGGATTGATACGTTGCTTTTGTTGACTTTGAGAAGCTCGGTGAGTCACTAGCACGAATAGAGCAGACCCAACAGAAGTAATTCCCTCCTTTTTGCGGACCAAGCTCTGTTTGAGCAGCTGGACCATCACCTGGTGTAATGAAAATAAAAATTACATTTGAGTCTCGGTAATTCGAACTAATATATTATTATTATGAAAGTAATTAATCAATTTGAACTGGAGCTAGAAATTTTGTCATATTTAGGGTTCGATTCTTAAAGTAATAGCCATCATTGAGACATGACCATTTTAACGTGATCCATCTGCAATTGTAAGTAAATTTAAGTTTTATTACCTTTGAAAAATCTGATAATGTCGTTCATTTTGATATCACTGTTGAAGCTCAGTGGTTCTGATAACGTGCAGACCTCTTCTAGACGTGCGTCACTGTAGAAAAGTTGTTCGTCGGTAGAGGGGCATCTAGCCAGCAAATGAATTTCGGGTTCCTCGATTATCGTTTGGATTCTTTCCTTTTTACCTGGATATAAGCGAGGTTTCTCAGTTATTATGGATGCTATTTATAAGATTCAATCAAACAATAACTCAATTCTATTTAGGACCCACCGTTCTGGAATCTCGACTAAAAAAGATAGGGCACCATGAAAAATGTTCAGGTAAAATGTATAAACATTCACAAAGGCTAAAAAGTCGCTTCTGGAGGTTCAATTTTCCTACAAAAAAACATTTACCTGTTAATCGGTAGTATTCATCGTCCGTGTAAAAAATTGCAGGGTCATAGACTAAATAAACTGTTACTAGAAGGTGGCCATGGTTAGAGATTGTGGAACCATCATGCCAGCATGTGATATGTCTTGTGCGTTGGAATTTTTTTAATTTTTCAGTTAGTTTGTGTTTTGAGTTGTTGATATCGATCCGTTCATCGATACGGTTGTATTCAAGGCTGATATCCATTGTTTTGTATTGTTCGTCGTCGAAAACTCGCATGTACTTTTTTGTTTTTCGTAAAAGACGTTCTCGCAGCTGTTCAAGGGTTATCAGTCGTCCTGAAAATTGAAGTTAGAAAACATTGGGTGAAAGTGGTCACTATACATACGTTTTTAAGGCTCTTTGAACGAATCCCTTGATTTTTCCTTTGGTCCCCTTAGGACCTGTATGTTTATTAGAGTTAATTCCCTAGACGAAGTTTAAATTTAAATTGAACTCTTATTCGAATTATCATTATTTTGATATCAAGGTTGGGCTATTTTAGATGAAACTCAAAACTAATAAATATAAAAAAAATCAGAAACTTTTGAGTATTTCGTGAAACAACGACAACTAAATGTCAAAAAAATAATTCGAGTCAAGATCCGGTCAAGATCAAGGAAAAGTATTAGATCCACCAGGTAACCTAAATTTTAAATACATACCTTCGCGATATCTTCCATCAGGAGATCATTTAGCTTGTCATTCGTAACTTCACATGGCATGGTGATATCTCCATCAACTCTGAAAGTTATGCAATTTTAAAACGTTTTGAAAATTTCAATTAGATAGCCAGCGCCGGCGGAAGCTAAAGGCTGAAAACCTTTTGTTCATTCACTTCTACTTTGTTTCTGAAATCCTTGGATAAAAAGCATGTTTTACTGATATAAAGATTTTAGTTCTTCCGGTGTGATGAAATTTACGTTTTTCCAAAAGTATTCAATTTTTTTCTGCTCTGGATAATTCGAGCACGCCCACTAGGGTACAGAGACATGGGCGTGAGAACTATTGATTCTCCTAAGTATAGTCTAAGATCTCACTCACACTTAA
Organism: Clytia hemisphaerica; assembly: GCF_902728285.1. Classification (NCBI taxonomy): domain Eukaryota; kingdom Metazoa; phylum Cnidaria; class Hydrozoa; order Leptothecata; family Clytiidae; genus Clytia; species Clytia hemisphaerica. The sequence goes on from NW_027104385.1 coordinate 56,147, forward strand.
ATTCTTTATGTATAGAATAATTCAAACCTTTTTTTACGACTTCTACCAATGATTTTCACTTCCCCACGAACAGATATAAATCTTGAGGTATCAATTTCGTTGTCTTCTAAATTACGTTTTAGAAGTTGCCCTCCATTTCCCAAAGGACCGCTACGATCCTCCAATCCAAAGTATTTGGCACTTTCTTTCCAGTTCACCTCTGACCCGTATTCTGTCTCCTTAAAATGTGTCAAACACCCCCTCCATTTCCAATTGTAGTTGTGAATATTCCCGTGATTTTTCGGGCTTGATTTTAGCACTTTGCTTTTCGGTTCTTGCGATTGTCTCTGCTCTCGTTTCAAAGGATTACTTTTTACGTAAGTGCTTGCGTTTGTTCTTCGATGTATTACTTGAGTATGTTCTTAAATTCAAAAATGAATGGGTTAGAATGCTAATCTATCTTACTCGAACACCTTTGTAGCACAGACCCGGTGGAGCCCTACCTCGCTGTCAAAAGATTGTCCCCGGTAGAAAAAATACCCTAAAATTTCAACCCCACTTCAAAATTACCCTATGATGTTATCCCCATTGGAAATTTTGGAAAAACTTGCACTCCAAAACCATCCCCACTGGAATATTTTAGCTGGAAACAATAGATTTTCTATCCCTATTGGGATTTCGATAGAAATTTTCATTACAACTGGCGGAAAAGGTTTCACCGGGGAACTGAGAAAGGGGTGTACTAGATAAATGGATGATTTCACATAAAACTTTAAACAGTATTGAGAAAAGTTACGCAATCGTTTTTTATAAGAAATAAAAATATTTTAGTAGCGTTATTATATCAGGTTCTTGGAAAAGTTGAACGAGTCGACAAAATCTTATGCGTATAAAGCGTTTCTTGCTTAATATTCGCAAAAGTGTCAAAAATGCCAAAAAAGAACCAACTAGGACTTTGATAGGAAATTGAAAACGGTAACAAAAGTATTTCCTATAAAAAATCATTAATTAAAAAAGAGATGAAACTATAAGATAAAAAGGGAAATTACCTAGCGACAGCTGTACTTTCTTTGATCTTCTCAATTTCCTTTACAAGATCTCTCTTTATTTTATTTTCCCTTTGCTTTTGAGCAACTGCAGGAGAAATGTTTGAAATATCTTGTAATGGTTTTCGTATCAATCCAGGGTTTTGAGCAATATTTTTATAAAAATTCGGTATTGGAAACATCGATAAACCATGCTTAAAATTTTGATTTCCACGACAGCCTTTGCAATCGAACAAAGTATGTTTTCTCCTTTCTTCAAGTGCCAACTTTTCCCACGATTCTCTATTAAAGTTTCTTAAAATCACACGTTTCTTTTCCGCGGCGTTTCGAGTTAATAATTTAAATATGTCTGATATTACCGGTCCAATTGTTTTATACTGATTTTCGTCAAAGTCAAAGCGTCCTTCAATGAAAAATTCCTTGATTTCTCTACAATGTTCCATGAAAACTTCCGATTTACCTTTAGTATCACAATCATTTTTCCCCAAAATTTTACAATCTCTTAACATCAATTCGTAAACCTTCACCTTAAAAAATCCACAAGTCAAAGGGTTCTTTGCAATCGTACTTAAATTTTTCCATCGAACAAGAAATGTCTTCTCTTATTGCAAAAAAAAATTGGCGGGCGTAGTCTTAAAAAAGACACTTGGTAAATTTATGCGTGATTAAGTTTAAAATGAAGTTTATTAAACAATTCTATTATATTCACATTTTGAACATGCTGCATGCTGCGCAGTGAACCTTGTTTACTACGTCACAAATCGTGTTTCGAAATCGAAAGAGAATTTTGAGGAAAGCAGATAGGTCTGTAAAATTCAGTTTTATCGTTGAGTAATGTTGTGATTTTATATTCCCCGTCCTCCTTGCATCTAATTTTTAGATTTTCAAAGTTTTCTTTCTTGATTCTGAGTCTCATTAGATTTGTCTCCACGAAACCATCTTCACTGGTCAAAAAGAAATTTTCGAACCAAAGTAAAATAAGCTTTAAGTACTAGAAAAAGGGATGTAAAGGTCCTTTATCATGTCATATCTCCAAAAGATATTTGAAAAATTGAGCAAATTAGATGTTTTTATATTCGACAAAGTCAGATGATGCTTTGATTAAATTTTCGAGGCGAACGAAAAAATATTTGACCCACGGAGGGAGCAATATATGAAAAAATTATGGTTTTTCGTGATTTTGGTCAATTTACGACTAAAATACTTTGTTTTTATGATAATTTTTTCAGCTAACTTAAAATTCAGTCTTTTATCTTTCAATCTAAAAAAAATTATTTTGATATCGATAAAGAAAGAAGTTATCGCTAATTGAAAAATAGCGAATAATAGCAATTCCGAAAAAGAGCAAAACGGACTTAAGCAAACTGAGAATGTACATGCGAAACATGTTCTCTCTTCCCCCACTCAGTAGAGAAGGTTTTTTCGCAAACGGAACAGCCCTACTTCTTCTTCCCTTGGTTATGTTTGTTTTTCTTATGTCTCTTAAGGCTATAAACGCTGGCAAATATACGTATTGGAGTACATTCGTGACAGGTCCGTACTTTGAACTTCACCCTTCTGCATAAGAAAAATTAAAGTACAATGTTGTACCCGGATTGGAGCCTTTCATTCTTAAACAGGTCCACAGGGCGGCAAAGGATTAGGAATGATAAAAATATACTTCAAGGGAGAAATATTTAACAATGATTACTGTGCCTTAGCTTTTTTTGCCTGAGTCGATGGTCCTTTGGTGGCCTCGTTGTCACTGTCACTATCACTGCTAATCACTGCAATATATTTTCGCTTATTTGTAATCGTGGTATCACTTTCGCTGTCCGACATTTTGTTTCCAAAAATCAAATGAACAGGCCGATTAAATCTAACTGATATTAGCAAGGATATTAGAATACACAACATCAAAGCTCAAAGCTAAGAACACGATAATTTTGTCCAGTCATTTCTAAACGAAAAAAAAATTAAACTCACGTTAGTTGTTTGTCTTCTTGCATGCTTTCCAAAATTATAATTAAATCTTGACTTGACCTTTGATTTCATTTTTATCCATTTTGTGCCGGACAATTTCGGCCCCATGCGGTTGTACAATCCTTACACATTTAAACGGGTAAAGGGGCTGGGTTCTATATGGTTTTTCATTCATTTCGATTCTTCCCTAATATAAAGAGAGATAACAGAAAGCGCGAAAACACTGATTTGGGAAGTTACATAGGTCTCGGCAATGTAACAGGCGAGGAATGTTTCCCAAGTGAAAATGACACCAGACAAAAATGAAAAGTTTATATTGATTTACACCTGATTGACGTAACAGCAAGCGAAAACACACTGGCATCGAAAGCCGACAGAAGCGATACGTTTTTTCACCATAATAGGGGAGGAGTGTTGCCAAACGAAAATGTCGCCAGACAAAATTGAAAAGCTATTTACGCCCTTTTTCAAGTAATGAGGAACATGATAGAGAGACAAAGATAAAGCGGTTTTGAAATAAGAAAAGTCACTTATAAGCATAAGTTCGTACTCTTTACGATACACAGTAAACCTAAATTTGATATTTATGTTTATTTGCTTATAGAGAAGAGAATATGTACTACCCTGTAGGGAAATTAGAGAAGAAATTAAAAGGAAAGGTACCATTTTCGTAATCTTTAAGATAAAAATAATACTTAAAAATACGTTATATTTCCAGATGCTGATAAAGATCAGATGCGTACTTTTTTGTTCTTTATTTATCGACGATGTTCCCATGTGTGATGCACGTGATAATTTTTTATAATTGAGCAAAGTCCGCCATATCGTATTATTTCCGACTAACTCTATCGCTGGATAGACTGTATCCGACGATCATACCTTTTATTGCGCAGTGATCAAATTAAAAGTTCGGTTGGTACTGGCTAATTGCATTTTTTTCGTGACCCTGTCTAAACTGCTTTTTAGAGCGTGCAAAAATCCTTTTCACCGGAACACTACTATCAGGAAAAGCGTTCTATTTTGACATTTGGATGAATTTTTGTCGAAATGCGTTTCTAAAGCGTTCTTTGAGAACACTTTTGCGAACACTTAAGGAACGCTTTATAAGGCGATCAGATAAAAGCGTTCCCAAAGTGTTCTTAAAGAACGCTTTCAGAATGCTTTAGAAAGAGCATCTTCAAAAGCATTCCTAAAGTGTTCATCCCAGAACGCTTCAGAAAGAAGATCTTTAGAAGCGTTCCTAAAGTGTTCGTTAAGAACGCTTTCAGAATTAAAAGTGTTCTTATAGAACTTTTTTTGTATGCTTTAGAAAGAGGGGTTTTTAAAAGTGCTTTTAATGCTTTTGAAATTTTGAGGAAAATCTCCGGAAGATCTTCACTGAAACAAAATCTCTCAGAGCTTTAGTTATATCCATGAAATACGAAGAATATCTATCAATCTCATTTCCCGGAGGGTACCGACGGGGACCTTCCACAAAATTCCATTCTTACTCTATAAAGTTGCAAAAATAGTCGACCCTTTCAAATCTTGAGAATTAGTCAAGTTTACACCCTGTCAGATATCTTCACACTTCCTAAAAAAGGGACCCTGACCAACGGGACGTCCCTGTAACCAGTTTCGCCTAAGTGCCCTCCCTGGGTCTTATATCCAGATTCCATCCCAATTTCTTAATATATATAATATAATTTTAATTATGTTTAATTGATTTTCTCGTTCTATTTTATTTAGACTAGCTGATGGTGAGGAAGGTATATGATATCCCATCACTTAGGATTATGCAGAAAGGTGTAGCGATGAGAAAGATTTCGATTAAAGACATAATTATATATGCCCCAATAATACGACAAATAATAGTGTACGTGTTCAAAAAGATAAATGTTGACCATGAGATATTAAAAGATTACTTGATTTAAATAAGACGTAGGACCTTTAAAGTTTTTATGGCTAGATTTTATAAATAGGTTTTTGAAATTATATTGTTTAGACTTTAGATGTGAAAGCGTAAAAGTGTTTTTAGAAAGTTTCAATGAAAATTTATTTTAAATCGACCAACACTTTTCTCACTATGTCCTTACTTTATTTAGTTTGGTCATAAAAGTCACCTTGTGAACCTTCCTTAAGTGGCTTAAATTGCGAATTTTTGGTGAGTTTCGCTAAATGTAGTCCTCGAGAACAATTTAAATTAGAATTTTTGAGAAATTTGAAATTTTTTGACTCGTAATGCTATTTGATTTGACAAATATTTTGACAGTCAAAGTATATTTGTTTGATATATTCGAGGATAGATTTCTCGTAGCTTTTGTTTGAAAATTTACAAGCCAGTTTTGCATTTAATAAACATACCTATTTTTCATTATAATTCTTGATTGAAAAGTCCAAAGAACATCCCTTCCTGCAGGGGTCGGGCCTGATTTTTTCCAAATGAAAGATTTTCGGATAAAATATTAAGGAAAAAGCCAAATATTTGGAAATTCTTGCCTGAATTTTCCATTTTCTTCATATTTTACAACTAAACATTTGTGACTCTTAACGGTGTATTGAATATCCAAATAAAGTCGACACTACATAACCGTACCCTCAATTTGTCTGGGGATCCCCTTGGTGACCTGATTATAATTTTTCTAATTCTCAACCAAGAGCTTCGTAAGCTTTCAATTAGAAGAGCTACAGTAAAGGGAGGGGGTTCCGGTAGGGCACCCTATTCTGACATTTATTCTGCCGAATGTTTGGCTTTTATGAAGGATTGAGTAGATCCAGTTTCCTAGTCTACTGTGTAGAGTACTCTCTAATTCCCTATAGGTTTTTACGTGTTAAAAACTACAGGTTGGTGTTTTTGTTTGTATTAAGGTTGTGTGGGTGTGGTCCATCGTTGAGTTTTCGTGGACTTTTTTCGTTGGTAGTTTTTTCAAGGAAAAGATTTCGAGGTCTTTTGTCGAAAGCTTATCACTCAAACAAAGTTTTCGGCCCTTATTTCGATAACTTCTCGTGGTAGGTGGGCCAAACTACTTGGTATAGTAGAGTCCTCTCTTTCCCTTTTGGGTTGTCAGAACCTTAGCATGCTAATTCTCTGTAGGGGGGATATCATATAAGTTTTCTTACCCGTCATGTCAAAATCTTCAATATCGCTAGTGCGTTTTATATCATTCATCATCCCTGCGTGTGTTCTGGAGGTAGGTGGTCTTGGAAAGGATAAGCTCGGTGAGGCTTTTTCATGTGTGTTCTCTCAAGGCTTGGTTTCTATTTCGTTTTTGTTTCAAGTCATATGATTGGTTGATTGGAGTATGATGTAATCCCATTGGTTTAGTTTGCGTTTTAGGAGATGGTTTCCATTATTGTACGGGTGTTAAGCTATTTTGATTGGTTCACATTTTTTAGTCTATTGTTTTACTTTTGAGGTGTATTGTTTTTGAGTGATTATTTTCGCGTGTCTGGGTTTTAGGTATACTGTAGTTGTTGTTAGATCTGTATGAAAAGTGTGGCTTTCTTGGGCGTTATGTTTTCCATGTACATAGTAGAGCTCTGTCTTTTTTGTTGAGGGCGTGGGGCATGTATTTTTTCGCCCGATTTAGCTAAGTTTGTTGGTAAGCAAGTGGTAGGAAATGTAATAATGTGTAGGTCAAGTTAGGAGTAAATTTATTAGAAATATCTATTTATTTGAAAATATATCATTATTTCAAAATGGGTTTTATTTGAAAAACAGATTTACAAAGACAGTCAAATTTGTACAAAATATTTATCCTGATGATATTTACAAGGTTATTTTTCACCGAATTCGGTGTGAGTGATAATGTTTTTTATGTTTTTATTTCTTTTGTATACAATAAATGGTTTTGTGGGAAAGGTGTATTTCAGTTCTTCATCATTATTTATGAGGTGCCAGTGTCTATGGAGTATTTGTTTCAAGGGAGCCAAGTTCTCATAGTATTCTACAATAAAGGGTAGGGGGTTGCTGTATTCACCGTTTTCATGGTTATTAGTGGTTTTATTTGGTATTCTCCTTTTGTGGAAACAGTCGTTTTGGCTAATGTTGTGAAGTTTCTTTAATTGTTCATTTATCAATGTCAGGGGGTAGGCCGCTGTATTAATGTCGAGCCGAGTTCACTGAATTCTTTTTTCAAATTTCTTTCATCAGTTGTTAAAAGTCGGCACCTAAGAGCCTGTGTGTAGATGACGTTTTCTTTGGTGTGGTTCGGGTGGTATGACGAGTAGTGTAAGAGTGATTTTGTATCTGTCGTTTTTTTATAAACCTTACTTTTAAATTCTTTTATTGATTTGACAATGTATATTGTTGTGTCTAGAAAGTTGATTTGGTCGGGGGAATATTCGACAGTGAACTTGATGGTTGGGTGGATAGAATTTATGTGGGTTTCTAAATCTTTTAATTTCTGAAGGCTTCCAGCCCAAAGAATAAAGATGTCATATAGAAATCTTACATATTCTAGTATGTATTCCAGAAATGGGTTTATGGAAATCTTTTCTTCTTCTAGTTTCCCGAGAAATAAGGTCGCGTACGGCGGCGCCATTTTGGTCCCCATCGCTGTCCCGAAGCGTTGGTGGTAGAGTGTTTCTTCAAAAGTGAAGTAGTTGTTTTCTAAGACAAATTTAAAGAGTGTCTCTAAAATTTTGTTGTTCGGTGTATAAGTAGGGAGTGACTTTTTATGTAATTTTGTATAATGAAGGCATGCTTCAATGCCTTCGTTATGGGGTATATTGTTGTATAAAGATTTGACATCAATAGTGAGGAGATATTTTGTTTGTTTAGCCAAGTGTTTCTTTGTCATCAATCTTTTTAAAAAGTCTTTTGTGTCTTTAATGAAGGAGTGTAAGTTTGGTGTTAGTGGCTGTATGCATTTTGTTAAGAATTGTGATACGTTTTCTGTTAACGAGTTTACAGACGATACAATGAGCCTTCCTGGAATACCTTTGTGGATTTTAGGTAGGATATAGAAAAGGTTGATTCGTGGTTCATTTGGTGGTAGAAGATACTTAAAGGTGTCTTTGTTTATGTTGTAATGGTAAAGTATAGTTTCCAGGAAGGCAGTTAAATTTGTTTGGATATCTTTTAAAGGATTAACTTCCGATCAAATATTTTTTGTTTGTAATCCTCCTTGTCAAGGATTACAATAGAGCCGCCTTTGTCGGCTTTTTTAATAACAATTGATTTATTGGTACTCAGTCTTTTTAGTGCTTTATAATCATGATGTGCTCAGTTTTTTGTTGTTGGTCTCTTGTAGATTTTTTTCAAAAAACGGGTGAGGTCTGCGGATGTTTTTCGGAAGTAGGCTCTAATTTTTGGATTCTCTGGGATAGGAGCTATCCAGTTTGTTTTTCGAGATAGTGGTTTAATTTTTCGAGGGTGATTTCGAAAAAAGTATCTTTGGGATATTTAGTTAAAGAAGTTTTCGATAGCGAATTTAAGGTGTTTTTTCAAAGTAGTGGCTTGTGGTGTAGGGACAATAGTGAGTCATTTTTCGACTTGTCGTAGTTTTCGTTTCGTTTCGGGTGGTTCGACACAAGAGGCTGATGAAGAAAGTGTATAAGAAATTTTGTGGTATGGTTGGGATGTGTGTTTCTTTTTATGTTTGGTAACTTTTGTATCAAAAATATTTCCAGTATTTACAAAACAGTCTAGTTATTTTGCATCCTCGGTTTCTTTGTTGGGTCGGATCTTTGTTGATGGTTGTTGTTCTCCCACTTCCTCTTTCTCTCCGGGTCGTTGTTCTCCTTCTTTGAGTTTATTTCTTCGTCTGCTCTTCGATTGTTTTCCTCAACCTGCCTTGTTGAGAGATTTTTTTGTATTAGGAGGCGAAAATGTCGCCAGACAAAAATGAAAAGTTTATATTGATTGACGCCTGATTGACGTAACAGCAAAGGAAAACACACTGGCAAGGAAAGCCAACAGAAGCGATACGTTTTTTCACCATAATAGGGGAGGAGTGTTGCCAAACGAAAATGTCGCCGGACAAATTTGAAAAGCTATTTACACCCTTTTTCAAGTAATGAGAAAGAGGATAGAGAGACAAAGATAAAGCGGTTTTGGAATAAGAAAAGTCACTTATAAGCATAAGTTCGTACTCTTTACGATACACAGTAAACCTAAATTTGATATTTATGTTTATTTGCTTATAGAGAAGAGAATACGTACTACCCTGTAGGGAAATTAGAGAAGAAATTAAAAGGAAAGGTACCATTTTCGTAATCTTTAAGATAATACTTAAAAATACGTTATATTTCCAGATGCTGATAAAGATCAGATGCGTACTTTTTTGTTCTTTATTTATCGACGATGTTCCCATGTGTGATGCACGTGATAATTTTTTATAATTGAGCAAAGTCCGCCATATCGTATTATTTCCGACTAACTCTATCGCTGGATAGACTGTATCCGACGATCATACCTTTTATTGCGCAGTGATCAAATTAAAAGTTCGGTTGGTACTGGCTAATTGCATTTTTTTCGTGACCCTGTCTAAACTGCTTTTTAGAGCGTGCAAAAATCCTTTTCACCGGAACACTACTATCAGGAAAAGCGTTCTATTTTGACATTTGGATGAATTTTTGTCAAAATGCGTTTCTAAAGCGTTCTTTGAGAACACTTTTGCGAACACTTAGGGAACGCTTTATAAGGCGATCAGATAAAAGCGTTCCCAAAGTGTTCTTAAAGAACGCTTTCAGAATGCTTTAGAAAGAGCATCTTCAAAAGCATTCCTAAAGTGTTCATCCCAGAACGCTTCAGAAAGAAGATCTTTAGTAGCGTTCCTAAAGTGTTCGTTAAGAACGCTTTCAGAATTAAAAGTGTTCTTATAGAACTTTTTTTGTATGCTTTAGAAAGAGGGGTTTTTAAAAGTGCTTTTAATGCTTTTGAAATTTTGAGGAAAATCTCCGGAAGATCTTCACTGAAACAAAATCTCTCAGAGCTTTAGTTATATCCATGAAATACGAAGAATATCTATCAATCTCATTTCCCGGAGGGTACCGACGGGGACCTTCCACAAAATTCCATTCTTACTCTATAAAGTTGCAAAAATAGTCGACCCTTTCAAATCTTGAGAATTAGTCAAGTTTACACCCTGTCAGATATCTTCACACTTCCTAAAAAAGGGACCCTGACCAACGGGACGTCCCTGTAACCAGTTTCGCCTAAGTGCCCTCCCTGGGTCTTATATCCAGATTCCATCCCAATTTCTTAATATATACCGGGTGACCCACAAAAAAGTTCAGACGTTTCCCGACGTCTTGAGGCCGAACAAATGTCCCAAAGTGCTTTGAGTTTTGATATTTAGAAAGTAGATATACTAACTTAAAATTTGAGGTATCACTTTTTTAAATTTGACCAACTTGTTCTCTACTTATGAGCTTTTAAAGTCAAAATTCACTTTTCGGAAAGTGTAAAAAACACGTAAAAAAGGGGTATCAAATTTGGTATTTTTAGACGTTTTTGATATACAGTTTTTGAAAAAAATCTGAAAAATCTACAAAAGCGCCAATTTTTATAAAAACTAGTCTTGTTTTAACCCTATTAGCCCCAGGGGGGGGGGTAGAATCTACCACGCTGGAGTTCTTTTGTTTATATCTCGGAGAGAAATTTTTCAAACGACTTGAAACTTTCTGACTTTTAATGAAATCTTATTAAGAGTACTTGTACAAAATTTTAGGGTCATAGGTTGTCCAGATCAGGTTTTATGACTTTATTGTGAAACATGACATAAAACCCAGCTAAAATCCTTAAAACTCAAAATTTTAAAGTGCTGATAACTTCTAAACTAATTATTCAATCATTTTCAAATTTTGACACGTGATAGGCATCGATAATACAAATTTAAAAATTTAAAGATGTCGTCATCATTGAAAATGATGACGTCATCACTTATGACGTCATCAAATTTTGAAAATTTTACTCATCTTCAGCATAGATTTTAAGAAAAAATCTTCGTGGAAATTGCAAAACCGGCAATTATGTTAAAGAACAGTCTTTTACCTTTCAGAATCTTCAAACAGAATCGAAATATCTTAATTGGTTCGACTGTAATAAACATTTTTGTAAACCATATATTTGGGTTTTTTTCCGACAGGTGGAAATTTTGTGATGACGTCATCAGTTTTTGAATGACGTCATCAATTTTTTTTTCCTTCCTGGAAAATTGTATCATGATGGAGAACATTTGTACCAAATTTCATGGCCATAGCTCTTCTAGATCGAAAATAATCGAGGGTGGTAGATTCTACCCCCCCTGGGGATACAAAAGTCAAAAAAGCTTGGGGCTAATAGGGTTAAACAAAAATTACTATTAAAGGTGTTTTTATTAATTATTAATCTCATAAAACTCGTTAAATAAGTCAATTTGTAAGTGATTTTCTAATTGATTGCATAAATTTAATACCTCTTTTTTACGTGTTTTTTACACTTTCCAAAAAGTGAATTTTGACTTTAAAAGCTCATAAGTAGAGAACAAGTCTGTCAAATTTAAAAAGTGATAGCTCAAATTTTAAGTTAGGATATCTACTTTCCAAATATCAAAACTCCAAGCACTTTGGACCATTTTGTTCGGCCTCAAGACGTCGGGAAACGTCTGAACTTTTTCGTGGGTCACCCGGTATAATATAATTTTAATTATGTTTATTGATTTTCTCGTTCTATTTTATTTAGACTAGCTGAAGGTGAGGAAGGTATATGATATCCCATCACTTAGGATTATGCAGAAAGGTGTAGCGATGAGAAAGATTTCGATTAAAGACATATTTATATATGCCCCAATAATACGACAATTAATAGTGTACGTGTTCAAAAAGATTACTTGATTTTAATAAGACGTAGGACCTTTAAAGTTTTTATGGCTAGATTTTATAAATAGGTTTCTGAAATTATATTGTTTAGACTTAAGATGTGAAAGCGTAAAAGTCTTTTTAGAAAGTTTAGATCAAAATTTATTTTAAATCGACCAACACTTTTCTCACTATGTCCTTACTTTATTTGGTTTGGTCATAAAAGTCACCTTGTAAACCTACCTTAAATGGCTTAAATTGCGAATTTTTGGTGGGTTTCGCTAAATGTAGTCCTCGAGAAGAATTTAAATTAGAATTTTTGAGAAATTTGAAATTTTTTGATTTGACAAATATTTTGACAGTCAAAGTATATCTGTTTGATTTATTCAAGGATAGATTTCTCGTAGCTTTTGTTTGAAAATTTACAAGCCAGTTTTGCATTTAATAAACATACCTATTTGTCATTATAATTCTTGATTGAAAAGTTCAAAGAACATCCCTTCCTGGAGGGGTCGGGCCTGATTTTTTCCAAACGGAAAATATTCGGATAAAATATTGAGGAAAAAGCCAAATATTTGAAAATTTTTGCCTGAATTTTCCATTTTCTTCATATTTTACAACTAAACATTTGTGACTCTTAACGGTGTATTGAATATCCAAAAAAAGTCAACACTACATAACCGTACCCTCCGTACCGTGTCCCCTAGGTGACCTGATTAGAATTTTCAAATTCCCAACCAAGAGCATCGTAACCTTTCAATTAGAAGAACTAGAGTAAAGGGAGGGGGTTCCGGTAGGGCACCCTATTCTGACATTTATTCTGTCGAATGTTTCCCCAAAATGCCACCATTGGAAATGTCTTTTAAATTTAAGATTGCCTTTATACAGCTGTGTCACAGACCCGCTGCGATCCTAGTCCGCCCACGGGAAAATTTGACAAAAAATTCATCCCCGGTAATTTACCTAGGAATTTCAGCCCCACTGGGAAATTTATATGACAAAATCTATTCGCTGGTGAACAGTGCATCGATTACTTCAGTTTTATAAAAATTGTTAAAAGCTGTGAATAGACATGAATAGGTGTAAATTCGGTTTTGATTTCCTCTGCGAAAAGTTTAAGATGGGCGAAACGAGGTAAAGTTATGAAATTCATTATGCACGCTCCAGGCAACTCTTGCATTATTTAGGACACCTGCACTAAAAGCTTGAAGAAAACTTATTAAAGTTCCTACAATCTCTGTTAAGTGAATAGGGACTGAAACACAAAAATTTAAGACTAATTACCCCAAGTGAAAACAACTTTGTTTCCGGGAATGCAAACAGCCTCTAGTATCAGTTCATAAAAAATAGACGGGGTGCAAGCGATTAAGAATAAGAATTTAATGAATCGATATTTCTAAAAAAGAACCCTATTTCAAGGCAAACAGGGCAAAGGATAGAAATAACAAAAAATAATTAGCAGTTGGCTCGAAATGCAGTGGAGTGGAACCAAATTAGCGGATACCATCGGACCGCTAAATGAAAAGTGTCCGCCTTTTGGAATCTTTTCAATTCTGTGTTCTAATTTTGGTACATAGGATTAATTTTTGCGGGAATTAGATTTCACAGATTTCGCGGATTTGGGTGTCATCATCCGCGAAATTAAGTTCCAATGGATATTTGGAAAGGCCCTAACCGCGAGATATTTCGAAATAAAAAACTCAAAAAATGTGAAATACCTTATCAATGAAAAAAATATTGGGGAAAGTAACAAAAATTTTGAGCGGGTGACGAAATTTTCCCCCATATTTCATCACCTGACCAAAACTTTTACCCGATTTTTTAAACCCCAACCAAAATTAAAACTTTTTGGACTTTTATTAACCAAAATTAGTGCTTTTAGCTAAAAAAAGCAACTTTGTTTCCGGGAATGCAAACAGCCTCTAGTATCAGTTCATAAAAAATAGACGGGGTGCAAGCGATTAAGAATAAGAATTTAATGAATCGATATTTCTAAAAAAGAACCCTATTTCAAGGCAAACAGGGCAAAGGATAGAAATAACAAAAAATAATTAGCAGTTGGCTCGAAATGCAGTGGAGTGGAACCAAATTAGCGGATACCATCGGACCGCTAAATGAAAAGTGTCCGCCTTTTGGAATCTTTTCAATTCTGTGTTCTAATTTTGGTACATAGGATTAATTTTTGCGGGAATTAGATTTCACAGATTTCGCGGATTTGGGTGTCATCATCCGCGAAATTAAGTTCCAATGGATATTTGGAAAGGCCCTAACCGCGAGATATTTCGAAATAAAAAACTCAAAAAATGTGAAATACCTTATCAATGAAAAAAATATTGGGGAAAGTAACAAAAATTTTGAGCGGGTGACGAAATTTTCCCCCATATTTCATCACCTGACCAAAACTTTTACCCGATTTTTTAAACCCCAACCAAAATTAAAACTTTTTGGACTTTTATTAACCAAAATTAGTGCTTTTAGCGTCGAACTACAAGATATTTTTTCGAGCTAGTGAAGGAAACCATCTCATTTGGACAATTTAGTTGGACTAAATTAAATTGTAATTTTGGTCGGGAGAAAGGGACGAAAATTCCTCTAGGTGACGAAATTATGTTTCCCCGACGAAAAAAAAACCAACTAATTAAAACTGTGACATTTTTACCCCGATAAGGTAAGTACTTTTTGAGTGTTTAATAATGCATACATTCGAACTCCTATAGCTCGAATACTCACCTAATTCGATCGAACAGATTCTGTGGTCCCCTCAGATTTTACGTTGAAAACCTTTCTAGAAAGTTCCTTCAATTCGAATCCATGTAATTCGAAGAATCACTTAAATTTAACAGATTTTCAGGTCCCATCAAGAAATTTTAATCATCTCAAGTGAGTTACGGCATGTCCAAAGAAAAAGTGAACCAGTTCCACTCACTTTCAAAATGTCAATCATAGCTGGAAAGAAGCGCCTTGTGATGTAGATCAACGTGATAGGTGCTAGAAAAACTTAAGTTGAGGCTATAAGAAGTTATAGCCCAAAAATCTGTATTATGACGTCATTAACATTACATAACATTACGTCATAAAACTAAAAATTTGAATATCTCGTGTACTAAAAGTCATATAAACGTCAAATTTGACCACAAATAGATATTGATGTACGAAAATTTCTGAGTTCAAAATCTTTTGAAAGAAAATTTTACTTCTAGAGAATTACGATATATTTTTTCTGTCAAAATTTCATATTGATATCATTAATAGTTTATAAGTTACTTAAATTTTAAGTTTCGTGACGTAATGTTACGTAATATTTATGACGTCATAATACAGGATTTTGGGCTATAACTTCTTATAGCCTCAAGTTAAATTTAGGCAACATTCGGCGCGGGATTTAGGCAACATTCCGCTAATTAGATGTTCCGGGTTTCTTTGTTATTTCATCACAAATAACGGGAATATGAACCGGACGAAAACGCAATTCGGCTCAACCCAGTCCTAAATTATCGGCCATTTTGAAAATTCTTTCCAAAATTTGTGAGCAAGCAGACTGACAGAGATACTTCCTCAAAATGGCTCAGCGTTTTACTAGTCAAAGAATCTGTTTAAATCATACTCTTCAGAAGAAAATCACAAACAACTTTGTTGATATTCTACGTCAATCAATTAAAGGTAACTTTCTTATCATTTATTTTTTCAAAATAATGCAATCTAGGGTCCTTAGATTGAGAATAACAAACCAAAATGCTCAACCTAGAATAAAGTATTCTGTTTGCAATTTACACGTTTTTTTTTTAAGAAACATGAGGCTCAGAATGCCTAAATACTAAGAAACAAGCTAAGAATTAGAAAGTAACATTTTTAATTCGTTTTTTTTTAAAGAACCTTCCTATCAAAACAAATGTTTTTTTCTTTGCATGAAAAAGAGGCTTATCATGTCAAAAAGTTTAGAAACATGTAAGAAACAATTAAAGCTCAAAAGGCAGATTTCTTAAGAAACATTGAAACTGTTTGGTAAAACTAGTTTCTTAAAAAACAAACTTAGTTGAATTCATATTATCTGATATATACAGCAATGAAGCTTTAATCTGTTTCTCTGTTATGATAAAATTTACAAAACTAAATTAACAAAATTTGATTTGATTATATTTTGTTCTCAATTTTGATACAACTCACAACAATGAGATTAACATCTGTTAATATAGTGGATTCAGTACGAGAAATGTGGCCAGTAAATTTTATAAACTCAAACAAACTAAACCTGTATATTTCAATTTTAATCAAAAGAGAAAGAGAAATTCTTAGAGGTGTACAAGATCTTATTATATTTTTTTGTGATTTTTTATTTTTTATGATTTCTTTTATAGAGTTTCCAGGAGTTACCACTTGTAATAAAGCATCTTCACAACACTGCAGGCAATTATCAAACAAGTTATCAAAAATGACACAATAGTTCTCACGATTTATCTTAATGACAGGTCTCTGAATGTTTTATCTGACTAAAACAGGTGCATGATTTCAATTTTTAAGGTGCTGATTGTGTTAACTTGAATTATATAGCTTTTAAAAATGGTGCTGACCTCTCAAACTCTTAGGGTAAAAGTTAAGCACATTCATCACATTCAAAATTGAAATTGTGGACCTGTGTCGGTGTCATTTTTGAAAACATGAGTGCCAAATGAGTGCAGTGTTCATGCATCCACTGATCACATTTTTCGCATTGAATCCACTCAGGCTCATCCTGGCCTCCCTCCCACTGTCTCTTGCACCTCTTACACTCATCTTGTCCCTCATTCTCACTTCCTGCTTCAATATCACTTCCATCCTCATTATCATTTCCTTGGTTGATCATTAGAGCGTAATTGACCTTTTTTCGCTGTCGCTTTGATCTGTTTGCTGTTGGTTGGTTGGTTGTTGATTGGCTTGTTGTTGGCTGGTTTTCTTGTTGAATTTTGTTTGTTAATTTTCGTTTTTTCTTTGCCGGTTTCTTAGATTTGCTTTTCCTTTTTTGTTGTTTTTCCGATTGCTGTTTACATTTCAATTCTTGTTTATTTTGTTTGACCATCAGTTTAATTTGTTTTTCTTCTTCCTTTTGTTGTTTCTTTATATATTGCTCTTCTAACACTTTCAATGCATCGTCGGAAGTAAGATGGTATAATGGAGCCTTCTTTTGGGGCATTTTTCTTTGGAATTTTTGGCATTGTTAGAGCCTCTTTAGTTGAATTTGTTGTTTGGCACCTTTCTTTGACGAGGTTGAGTAGTTTTGATCTTTCCATTTCTACCCCCTCTTTCAAAGCATGCCAAGACTTAAACAAAAAGTCATCATTATTAGGTTTGCACCCATGCTCAAATCTCTTGTTGAACAAAATATATTGGTCTTTTGTCAACAATTTTTCGAAATGCAAAAGTCCCTTCACTAGCATGGAGTCGTTGATGTTTTTAATGGGAGATAAAGAAATAATGTTTGTGGTATCCAGTGTGAAGCTTGTTGGTGGCGTTGAGATGATACAATCGGATGTCGAGGGTAAGGAACTATTTTGGTTTAAGGTTTGAAAATCAACACTGTTGTCTAGTTGCCCTGATTCAATAGATGATTGGTAGGTTGTTTCATCTGGTTGGTGTGGATGCTGCTCTGTACTGTGGGGAATTGGCACTAGACGACGTGGTTGTTCGAGTTGATGGTGTGGTTGTTCTGGTTGGCAAGAAGGCAGTTGCTCAGGCTGACGTGATAGTTGCTCTGGTTGATGGGGTGGAACAAATGATTCAGCTTGTCCCAGTCCAAATTTTCTCTATGTAGTGGCCAGATTCCAGTACTCCGAAAGGCACTCATTATATTGTTAGGAGTCAGAGCATCGAAATAGGTTCCAGTGAACAATTTTCCAAAGATGTGCTTGTCAATCACCCGTTTAATGGGTTTCCCAGCATTAAATATGTTCGTGTTTGCTTGCCCTAAATAGTTGTCGCACCTTTTGTGGAAAAATCCTTTCATTGGCCCGAAAATTCCAATATCGAGCGGCTGGAGTATATGTGAAGCATGAGAAGGCAGACATAGAAGTTCAATTTCATTTTTCTGGCAATATTGGGATGCTTCATAAGTAATGTGGGTACTGTGGCCATCAAAAATTAAAAGGACTGGTCTTGTTGGTGGAATGCGTCTTAAAGATACTTTTTCGATCAAGTGGCGAAAGGAAGGTATGGTTATCCATCCTTTAGCAGTGGCCATCGTGTGGACTAACTGACTTTCCAGGGTGCCAAATGAAGGGCGGTACACGTATATCTGGATCAGCACCTGAACAAATTTAGACCATTGTCCTTGATGAGAAAAATGTTTTTATATTGTTCTAAACTACGAAATTTGTGTAGTTTTCAACAAAGTTAATCCTTTAGGGAAATTATACAATTTTTTTTTTATTTTACTGGAGTACTCACAGGAAAAAATCTTAAAACTCTCAAATAAAAATCTTGCAAAAACTCTCTTCACTTCAGTTAAAAACATGTTCAAACTGATAATTACAACTGTTTTTTTTTCAGGTGAGATGACATGAGATGATACTTACAAATGCATGCAAGACAAGTTATTTGGTCTTTCGAACTGTTGATGAGTTTGTACGCATGACGGACACCAAGACATTACCATTGGACTTGTGTTGCAGCGAAAAACCTGACTCATCACAGTTGAATATTTGTGAGGCTGACTTTATCCCCCTCTGTTGACATATCTCCTCCAGTTGGTTGAAGAATGTTTCTAGTTTTTGTTTGCTGCACATAGCTCTGGAAATTATCAATTTGCCAGGGCGTGCTAGTTTAAGATTTGGATGTCTTCTTTAAATAATTGAAACTACTTTTTTCCGGGATAATTTGAGGCATCAAACTCTGAGCGACCTGCGAGGTCAAGGATTTGTTTAACTGTCATTCTCACTTGTGTCGGTGTCTTTCCGCACCCAATTTTCGCCATTGCTTCCAACCACGTCACCAGATCATTCTCCGCGTCTTCTGATAGGACGGTGTCGGGACCAAATTTTCATTTCTCAGGGGTTCTTTTTCCACTGATTCGGTCGTGTAGGGTCGATTTCGGTATCCCGTAGAACTATTTAATAAGGAAATATTACTTCAAGAGGCGGTTCAAAACTGGGGGGCTTTACCACCCCCTACCTTTTAATTTAGTGGGTCTATTTGGATGAATTTTGATTATTTCATATTATGTGTAGATCAAATTGTAAATACGAACTTTGCAAAACAAAACTACTTTAGTTTTTATAATATAACGTTATGGTGGTTAAAAACCTAAAATATAAACTGAAATAACCTTAGAAGCATCGCCGTATGAGAGATCCTTGTTGGTGATCTTTTGTAAAGCCTCTTTGAGTGCTTCTTCTGAATACCCCAGTTTATCGTTCGTCGTCCTGAAAATGTAATGGATGGAAACCACAATTTACACCTAAATTTCGAAAAAGATATAACCCTTTGTCAAAAATACGACGCATATTTTAAGGCTTCACTTTTTCTTGCTCGAGAAAGGTTATTAAGATTCGATTCTAGCCCTTCGGGTTTATACTTCATTGGTTAGGTCCCATCACCCGACCGTAAAATCAAAATTTATAGAGATTAATCTGGTGAATGTCCATTAAAACATATGCCCAGGGGTATGCAGATATCTAAAAAACGAATTTCTTTTGGAAGAGTTCATTTGTCTTTTTCCCTTTCATACATTAAAATTAGAAACAACAAAATTTGTAATATTTGTAATCGTATTTATAACAACGCTAAGATATGGAATCAAATTTGTATGTAACCTATAAAAATATACGTCAACTGCCTCAAGGGAACTAATTTTCGCTATTTTGATTATAAATTTTTGAAATTTTTGTATGTATATCGAAAAAAATGGTTTTCAACTGCGAAAATTAGTTTTGCACAAAACTCTAATTACATACCCTCGCACTACGAAAAAAACTTCTGCGAAAATAAGTTCCCTTAAGGTACTACATTATTTATAAACTTTTTACACGGCAAATCAATATAAATCATTCGGATGTATGTTTTCTTGAGCTAATTCTTTAAACCTGCTGTATTTTTCAACAGGACACTTCATCACATAGTCCGCACCGACAACAACTCCACCCCCATTCCGGTCAAATTTGTTCCCCGTCTTTTCTCTGCTATCAAAGTTTGTCTTGTAGGACGGGTTTTTCGATCGTTCGACTGTCCCAGTACTTATGCATTTCATGCTAGTGATTACATGCTCCTCGATGAGCTTTATCAATAGGCGGCAAAAATTAGCTGGAACCCGCCCTACAACAACATTCCCTTTTGTCTTTACAAAAATTGCGTATTTATCGTATTGATTAGTGCGGTCCCTTTCAAATTTTAGTGTTTCATTTTTCCCTGGCCTGACTTTAAACTTGTGGCAACCAGTGATCGTCCAGCCTACGGTAACTTTCTTTTCCATACCTGAGTAAAAATTCAGTTCGTTGTGCGTACGACGTGAAGGGTAACTAACCTAAATAGAAATGAGAAAGAATCATTAAAAAATTTGACACCTTGAGTGTTTCATCGAAGGTTTGGCCAATAGTTCAGAACAATGTAGCCAATCTTAAAACTTGATAAGATAATCCTAATAAGGGACGGAGAAGGTCGAAAAATTTAACACGCGGGGAGAAGGAAGTTTATTTGTGTACCTCAAGTGTTATTGGGTAACGGACAATTCCCCGACCGACAATTCCCCGACCGACAATTCCCCGACCG
Source organism: Clytia hemisphaerica (assembly GCF_902728285.1). Lineage (NCBI taxonomy): Eukaryota > Metazoa > Cnidaria > Hydrozoa > Leptothecata > Clytiidae > Clytia > Clytia hemisphaerica. The sequence continues at coordinate 76,630 of NW_027104385.1, forward strand.
GACAATTCCTCGACCGGACATTTCCCCGAACGGACAACTCCCCGAACGGACAATTCCCCGAACGGACAATTCCCCGAACAGACAATTCCCCGACCGGACATTTCCCCGACCGGACAATTCCCCGACAGACTATTCCCCGAACGGACGATTCCCCGAACGGAAAATTCCCCAATTAATGAAGAACTGACAGGAGAAATGTCATCTTTTTTCAAAATGTAATTAGTTTTTAGTGTAAATTGCCACCGTAACGAACTTGCGAGCGTCGCTTCACGAATATACTGGAAAGAGAATTTTAATTCAAAAACGGCAGGGAAATATTTATTTGATTAAATTTAGCCGGCTCTCAAGTACATAATTTGAAATGAATGAAAAAAAAACATGTTTACGTGTTTCTTTTTTGTTTAGTTTACGTTAATTTTTTCCTTTTCTTTTTTAATAATACGCAGATGAATAATTAACAAACTTTTTGTTTCCCGTAAAATATGTAACAAAAGACTATTTACATTTGTGTGAAAGTTATCGGTTATCACTAAAAAAGAAAAGAATAAAACAAGCATACACGTCTTTAAAAGCAAGGTTATAAGCAATACCACAGAGAAAGTTCAACTTATCGTTGCTGTTGTAATTCTCAACAAGAGTTTGTAACCGTTCATTTATACGTCTGTATGCCAAGCGTTGGCGGGTGGATTTGCGCCAATCAACACTTCAGCTCGTGTGTGGTCGTGAAGAGCTGAATCTTGCTTGAGTGCTTGAATAAATTTCCAAATATCAGCATGACGTATTGAAATGCGTTGAATCGATTATGCCAACCCTCCAGATGGTTATTCGTTCGCGGAAGGTTGTTTTCCACACGGCCATGAACGTTCCACATAGCATGGGCGAACCTAGGTCGAAGTCGTCTCCCACGGCGTTGTTCTCCTATATAATTCGTTTCAAAGTAATCCAGGATATAACCTGCTCATCGTTTCCACAATGGTTGAAAAGATCAGTGAAGGCAGCAATGACGTCGTTGGTTGGCACAAATGCAAGAGCAGAAATCATTTTAATGTTCATCCGAAAGTTATTTTCGTTGGTATATCTCCCCCGTAGACCCTCAGTTGAAACATGTTTAAAAATATTCTGACGGGTAGACTCTTTGTAGTGCATTCGACGAACCGGTCTCGAAATCGGTCATGAAACTTTCTGGTTCCACGTTGTTTGTCAGAGCGGGAATTTGGTTCAGCATCTCCGTATACGTGTTTGCCTCCTTATTTCTCAACAGCGCATATGCACCCAAAACATTGTGTCCTCTTTGCAGTCCGTGAACAGTGTAAAGCTGCATAAATTGATCAGGAACCGTTCTGAATGTCCCGTCCATAAACCAGTGAGCTTTTATGTAAGAATAACGTCTATAAGAATATCAGGATGAAAATTTCCCCCAGAAAATTTGGCTAATTCCTAAGAATACTTGACCCTCAACCAAAGAACACTATTCTTATAAAAAAAGCAGAAAAAAGTGCCATGTCAGCCGTAATGGATTTTAGGGTGTTCCCATCTTCCTTCAGGTGAGGCTTTTTTGGTGATTCCTGACATGTTCCTGGACAAATTTCGAAGCCTTTGAACATCAGTATAAGATAATCACCAAAGAATAACTATTTACCTATACTTACGCCGATCAGGTATTGGTGGTGCATCACGAACGTGTTGTCGGTTTCTTCTGACATCCCGTTTCATAGTCTCGAGCTCTGGTAGGTTAACCATGACTGCTTCTTCTGCAATCACTATGTTACCCGCAACAATGTTGTTTGTTCATCGGTCTGGTAGAAGACGGGCTTCCCTTCGAATTTGTGCTCTTATGTTGAGAGCTTCAGCGCGTTCAGGATTAGGTGCATGGGTATGGTCTCCAATGGTACGAATAAAATTATCCCCAGGATCCAACAGAACTTTGACACTACAGCCGTTCCCCGATCTTCTTTGCTCACATTCCCAGAATGTGTTTCCGTTGTTCATTGTCTTGTTCTTCACATAAAGATGTCCATGGTATAAAAAAAGCTTTCGGCTGTTTCGTTCTGTCTGTATGAATTCTATTTTGTTGACTGCAAACAAAGCTTTCTAATCGAAATATTTATACTCGATGGAAAACAACTGCGATGGTTATTAAAACAATCACGAATGAATGAAACTATTTATTATTTGGTCTTTGTCGCACTTTCACATAATTGCAAAGAACTGAATCCCCGCGAAGGAGAGATACAACATCAGAACTTAACTTACTTTGAGAATGATTTGTTTAATTTACGTCACGGTAAAAAATTATTTTGGAGAGAAGAAATGAAAGAAAAGATTTTTTCGATAGATCAAAGAAAGACCTTGTCTCCAAAAATGTGTGTGTTTTTTGTCTCGAAGCCACGCCTCACATACGTAATTGCGAGTCAATAAAAAGAACCAGAAGTCAAGAGATCAATTATTCAAAGTACGTTAATCCCCATACCATTGAAAATCTAACTGCATGTAGACTAATACCACTAGACAAAAACCCGGGAGTACGCCCAATTGGAGTAGGAGAAGTTCTGAGGAGGATTGTCGGTAAATGTATAGGATGGGTACTCTTAGGTGCCAAATAAACGGGGGGGGGGGTTCGAATAAACGGGAAGGTTGGAAAATTTTCGAAATTCCAATAAACGGGGGGGACCTAATTGCCGGGGGGGGTTGAAAATTGTACTTATGAAAACCCAAAAATAAGGTAAATATAGGCTAAAATCAGGCTTTTTGGAGCAAAATAAGGGGACTTCTTTTAGCCAACTGAAAATATTCTTAAAAATTAATAAATGGGGGGGGGGTCCTAATAAGGTCCGGGGGTTGGAAAATTTTCGAAAAGTTAACAAGCGGGGGGGGGGCGTTTATTTGGCACATAAGAGTACTTAAGAACGATACTCAGGAGGCAGCAGGACCCCTTCAAGTGGCCACAGGATTAGATGCTGGAGCCGAAGCTGCCATTCATGCCATGAGGGACATTTATGCAAATGACGAGACAGATGCCGTAATACTAGTAGATCCAAGCAATGCTTTTAACTAAATGAACAGGAGTGCCGCCCTACACAACATAAGAATTCAGTGTCCACAATTCGCATGTATTATTATAAACACCTACAGAATACCAGTAAACATGATAATTCGGAACGGTAGAAACATTTTATCAGTTGAGGGAACGACACAAGGGGACAATCTAGCAATGTCATTTTACGCCCTAGGGATTTCACCGATTATAGAACAGCTCAGAACGAAAATACCCAAAGTTAAGAACGCATATTTAGCAGACGACATCACAGGAGCCGGAAAGTTAGAACACCTAAAAACCTGGTGGGAAACTGTTATATCTGAGGGAGGAAAATACGGATACAATGTCAATGAATCCAAAAGCTGGTTGATAGCAAAAAATCCGGATCTTCTACAAGAAGCTAAGAACTTATTTAGACAAACAAACATCAAATACACAATTGAAGGACAAAGACACTTAGGTGCAGAGTAGGGAGTGATGAGTTTCGTGAATCATACGCCACAGAGAAGGTGAAGAACTGGTGTGACGAAATCGAAATTTTATACACATACGCTAAATCACAACCTCATGCTGCTTTCACAGCATTTTGCCATGGAGAAATACACAAGTATACCTACTTTCTTCGTACCATTCCGGGGATGGAGACATACATTGAACAGCTAGATAAACTGATAGAGGAGAAATTTTTGCCAACTTTATTAGACACAAATACCACCGCCCAAGAACGAAAACTTTATGCATTACCGGTCAAGCATGGTGGACTTGGCATCCCAAAACTAGCAGAATTATGTCAAATGCAACACGAACAGTCCCAGCAAATATCTGCTCCATTGAAAACCTTAATCATTGCACAGAGCACTGAACTACCAGACCAACAAATTGTTAAAACCATCAGAAAGGAGAAAAGCTCAGAAAGAGAAAACTTGATGAAAGAAAAAGCACAAGAAATAGATGAGTCATTAACACAAGAAACATTGAAAGCAGTTAAGGATACAAGGCAGCCAGGAGCATCAGCTTGGCCAACCGTTCTACCGTTGAAAGAGCATGGGTTTTCTCTTAACAAGGGAGAGTTTAGAGACGCAGTTGCACTGAGATACGGCAAAAGTTTAAAGGGACTTCCATCGAAATGCCCATGTGGAAACCAGTACAATGTGAATCACGCACTCAACTGCAAAAAGGGAGGTTTTGTAACAATACGCCACAACAATGTAAGAGATTTTGAAGCAGGACTCCTTGCAAAAGTGCATGCTAACGTTGAAACCGAGCCACAATTACAAACCATAGCAGGAGAAACCATCAATGGCCTCGATGGAGACAACGCTAGACCTGATGTCCGAGCCAGAGGAGTATGGAGGCCAGCCCAAAACGCTTATTTTGACATCCGTGTGAGCAACACCAATGCCAAATCACACAAAAATAAGAAAACAGAAACTGTATTGGCGAAACAAGAACGCGAAAAGAAACGCCAATACAACGATAGGATTATGAATGTCGAGCAAGGAACCTTCACACCATTAATTTTTTCTGCAACAGGTGTGATGGGAAAAGAAAGCTCGACTTTTCATAAGCATATTGCTGACAAAATCGCCAGAAAAACTGAACAGAGGTACAGTGAGGTCATTAGTGTGATAAGATGTAAATCTTTTCTCATCCTCAGATCTGTCCTCATGTGTGTCAGAGGAAGCAGGTCCCACACGAAGAACACCGAACACCTACCACTAGAGGACTTTGCACTTGTACACACAAATGCAAGACTCTAAATTTTTATTATTAAGAAAATAATATACTAATAGGGAATTTTTTATATTTCATTTCCTTTCCTTTATACATAAGACGATATTGTATCAAAACAATAATATTTGACGTTTTTAGACCCAGTCAACTGAGGTTCTGGGAAATATATCTATATATTGAAAAAAAAAAAAGAAAAAAAAAAGAAAAGTTATTCAAAGTAAAAAGCCACAATTTTTTGAAAAGGTCCATTGTGTAAAAAAACAAATAAACCTTGAGTGGGGAGGAAGAAAAAGATTATCTTTATTCTTTAAGGTTGGGCTATTAAACAAACAGAAGTATAAATTTTAACGCTGCAATGAAACCCCAACAATTCACATTAATTTCTTTGGCCTTTTCAATTAAAAAAACGTGAGATTTCTCCTGTCAGTTCTCCATTAATCGGGGAATTGTCCGTTCGGGGAATCGTCCGTTCGGGGGAATGGTCTGTCGGGGAATTGTCTGTCGGGGAATTGTCCGGTCGGGGAATGATCCGTCGGGGAATTGTCGGTCAGGGAATTGTCCGGGATTCGTGTTATTGTTATTGCGCTATCTTACGGAAGGAACCAACAAACAGTCAATCGGCACGAACGGTCAATATCTAGAGAATATAGTGATATGTAAAGTAGTCTTATTTCTGGGACGGGGAATAGATAGGCTTATCCAGCAAAATTGGATAAAGATCTCTGAAGAAGTCGCATTTGAAAAAGCCTTAAGTAAGGATTTTTTTCTATAAAACACAATATTCACAAGCAAAAACTTTTTACCTGATTGGGGTCTCCTGGGGTTTGCTTGTTGACGATGTGCGGTCTAAAAACCACCTTGCGTGGATATGTCGAGTCTGTAGAAAAAGGAGAGAAACACACTATAGTTTTATGGCTATGGCTTGCGCATGTTGGATGACTTTAAAAGCCCCTCTGAGAGGCAAGGGACGCCTTTTTTAGTGATTCAACCCGCCCCCTCGCAAACCTGCGATTTGCTGGAAAATGATGAAAAGAACGCTAGATCGCTACTTTGACAGTGCAATACAATGTAGACAGGGCGGCTGCAACTTCTTGTCTGCTTTTTTTTCTTCCCGTCGTCAAAACAAAGGCGTAAAAAATCGAACTTTCGAATTTTCGAACGTTCACTTCAACGACTTCTGTTTATTTTTGGAAATAGCATTGGGATGTTATCTGTTTTTTTGGTGCGAATTTCGTTCGCCCTTTGGTTCCTTACTGTTGGACGATGGTGGCAATCATACACTGGTCGATACATACACTGGTTTTATAAGAAACTAGTTCTACCAAGCAGCCTCAATGTTTCTTAAGAAATTGGCCTTTTGAGCCTTAAATGTTTCTTACATGTTTCTAAACTTTTTGTCATAATCAGCCTCATGGAAGGCTGGATTGGAAGGTTGAAAACCGAATTAAAAAATTTTCTCATTCTCAGCCTCAGCGTGTTTCTTAGATGGTTCTTAGTTTTTAGGCATTCTGAGCCTCATGTTTCTTAAAAGTGTGTTTCTTAAAAAAAAAAACGTGTATGATATCAAAGAAACCTTTAAAGGCGATGGTTTTAAGCTAGGCTATACATTCATCTATATGCTACGGAAGTCAATATAGTTGTTCTGCAAAGTATCTTTTTTTTCTGCTATTGTATCGGAAACAGGCAATCTTGTCATATTTCTTCAAAAAGTCAATTTCTATGGGTACCTCTACAAGATCTTGAGTTATAGGAATTCTAATCGACCTTTAGCTGTAATTTTTGGAGAGATTGCAAGGGATAGTTTGAGGATTCTGCTGCACGAAGGAAATTCTATAGAAGTTTGTTTTTAGTTGTTTTTTTTCAAGTTCAAAGACGCTCGTTCTCGCACTGGGGCCGTTCGTGCACTGCCGACCCGACTCTATAGGCAAGAAAACTGTATAAAAAAAAGTCAACATTTTAAAACAAGCTTAGATCTGTACTTTAATTGTTTAATTAGTTAATCGCATCCTTTATGAAAAATATCGGTAGACATTTACAAACGTAAAGTATAAAATCACAAAGATAGGTGTTCCATAAGCCATGGGAAGTCGATGTTTGGTTTTTATGAAAGTACCCAAGTTTTATAATCATTTTCTCCATACACTGATGGTATCTCAATTGATTCGGCTAACAAATATCTTCGTTCTGAAATTTGATCGTCCTCAGCTGTATCTATTGTCAAACTGTAAAACAACCCTAAGTATGGGAAATAAAATGAAAGGGAATAAAATAACAGGAAAAAATTAAATAGAAAACAATACTCAATTTCGAGAGTTTTTAGGGGAAATTTAGGGGAGTTTTAGTACTGTTTAAATATTTGAAAAGAACAAAATCGGAAAATAGACCTTTCCCGAAATTTATGACGTAATCTTTTTTCAACAAGAAAAGACACGCAAAAAATTTTCAAAATAGGCGGGATATCGGGAAACTTATTTTTTGCAGCGTGTTAGCTATTCTTTTCACCATTTTATTACAGTTTTGAAACTAATTTTGCCTCTTTTTCTTGTTTTAATCCTTTTTAATCTTGTTTGAATTTAATCTTTGTCTTTTTCGGGATTTAGGCTGAAAACCTGTTTTTCAGGCCATTTGTGATGATGTCTGTTGCGCGCAGTTTTGTAATTTTTTGCGTACTTTCGTAATTTCTGCGCACTTTTGTATTTTTTCTGCGCACTTTTTTATTTTTGAGCTGCGCAGTTTTGCAATTGCACCCTTGCTCACTTTTGCAATTTCAGAAAAAAATCGTATTCCAATTGATCATTGTTGAATTTCTTTACAAAGAGATGAGACAGAATGCCAAAGAAGTAAAACAGGGTTCGCTGTTGTCGTAATGGTAACATGCCACGTAACGCGAATGATCAGATATTTTCGACGGTGTGCTAAAAAAGGTTGTATTGTTTTACTCCGTAATATTTTATAGGGGATTTCACGGGGTACTAGGCTTGAATTTGTGTGGACTGGATCTCCAAAACGACCCCTAATAAATAAATTTTATCGAAAAAGTCACTATTAAAGAGACAAAATTGGCCAAAAAGTGAATTGGGAGGGGGGTGGGTGGTTAGTTATTGAAAAACTTCCTATCACTTGAAGATATTTTGATCATTATTGGCTTTGATGCCCTTATAGAGTTGCAAGAACCCTCCCTTTGCTGTTATTACCTCTTGCCAGCAATGATGATTTTTCAGTGTGTCTGTTGTATGCGAGAATAAGTCTCCCTTATATCCGGTATGTTCTGGTGTAAAAAACACAGTTTTCACTCTTTTGTTGGCGACATTGATCTGTTCAGCTGACAAGGTGTAGGTTATCTGTTTGATGTCTTCTTCTGACGCTTTCGGCCTATTTGACCTAGCAGCGCTCTCATGAACCGAAATCGCCTTTTTTTGAAGTTGGTGGGATAACCAGTGAATTACTCCAGTAACTACTCTCCGAATGGTGTGCATTCCATCAGACTTTTTTTTCTGCTATTGTATCGGAAACAGGCAATATTGTCATATTTCTTCAAAAAGTCTATTTCTATGGGTACCTCTACAAGATCTTGAGTTATAGGAATTCTAATCGACCTTTAGCTGTAATTTTTGGAGAGATTGCAAGGGATAGTTTGAGGATTCTGCTGCACAAAGGAAATTCTATAGAAGTTTGTTTTTAGTTGTTTTTTTTTCAAGTTCAAAGACGCTCGTTCTCGCACTGGTGCCGTTCGTGCACTGCCGACCCGACTCTATAGGCAAGAAAACTGTATAAAAAAAAGTCAACATTTTAAAACAAGCTTAGATCTGTACTTTAATTGTTTAATTAGTTAATCGCATCCTTTATGAAAAATATCGGTAGACATTTACAAACGTAAAGTATAAAATCACAAAGATAGGTGTTCCATAAGCCATGGGAAGTCGATGTTTGGTTTTTATGAAAGTACCCAAGTTTTATAATCATTTTCTCCATACACTGATGGTCTCTCAATTGATTCGGCTAACAAATATCTTCGTTCTGAAATTTGATCGTCCTCAGCTGTATCTATTGTCAAACTGTAAAACAACCCTAAGTATGGGAAATAAAATGAAAGGGAATAAAATAACAGGAAAAAATGAAATAGAAAACAATACTCAATTTCGAGAGTTTTTAGGGGAAATTTGGCGAGTTTTAGTACTGTTTAAATATTTGAAAAGAACAAAATCGGAAAATAGACCTTTCCCGAAATTTATGACGTAATCTTTTTTCAACAAGAAAAGACACGGAAAAAATTTTCAAAATAGGCGGGAAATCGGGAAACTTATTTTTTGCAGCGTGTTAGCTATTCTTTTCACCATTTTATTACAGTTTTGAAACTATTTTTGCCTCTTTTTCTTGTTTTAATCCTTTTTAATCTTGTTTGAATTTAATCTTTGTCTTTTTCGGGATTTAGGCTGAAAACCTGTTTTTTCAGGCCATTTGTGATGATGTCTGTTGCGCGCAGTTTTGTAATTTTTTGCGTACTTTCGTAATTTCTGCGCACTTTTGTATTTTTTCTGCGCACTTTTTTATTTTTGAGCTGCGCAGTTTTGCAATTGCACCCTTGCTCACTTTTGCAATTTCAGAAAAAAATCGTATTCCAATTGATCATTGTTGAATTTCTTTACAAAGAGATGAGACAGAATGCCAAGAAGTAAAACAGGGTTCGCTGTTGTCGTAATGGTAAACATGCCACGTAACGCGAATGATCAGATATTTTCGACGGTGTGCTAAAAAAGGTTGATTGTTTTACTCCGTAATATTTTATAGGGGATTTCACGGGGTACTAGGCTTGAATTTGTGTGGACTGGATCTCCAAAACGCCCCCTAATAATAAATTTATCGAAAAAGTCACTATTAAAGAGACAAAATTGGTCAAAAAGTGAGTTGGGAGGGGGGGTGGGGTGGTTAGTTATTGAAAAACTTCCTATCACTGAAGATATTTGATCATTAGTGGCTTTGATGCCCTTATAGAGTTGCAAGAACCCTCCCTTTGCTGTTATTACCTCTTGCCAGCAATGATGATTTTTCAGTGTGTCTGTTGTATGCGAGAATAAGTCTCCCTTATATCCGGTATGTTCTGGTGTAAAAAACACAGTTTTCACTCTTTTGTTGGCGACATTGATCTGTTCAGCTAACAAGGTGTAGGTTATCTGTTTGATGTCTTCTTCTGACGCTTTCGGCCTATTTGACCTAGCAGCGCTCTCATGAACCGAAATCGCCATTTTTTGAAGTTGGTGGGATAACCAGTGAATTACTCCAGTAACTACTCTCCGAATGGTGTGCATTCCATCAGGCTGGTAATCATCTTGAAAAGCGTGATAAGGTAAGTTTATAAACGAATAACTACCTAAATTTGAAAGTGCCATAACTTGGTTTAGTCAGCGGATCTTTAAGCCCAAGCTAAACCTTAAAACTCTGAAAAATGCTTCCGAGATAGGACGAAATCAAGCTTGTTAAAATGAATGAAAATCGGATATAACATCAAATTAAAATAGATTTCAAATCTAAGGCAACCACTTTTAAATTCAAAGGTTTGATGAAAGTTTAGTGATAGCTGTAATTCATTTCCTCTTTTTCACCAGGGAAGAGAGTCGATTTTCTTAATGGGGATTCTTCTGGAAGGAACTTTCTGCTGCCCAGGGACTCAGTCTTGTTGCAAAATTTACAATATTTACCAGCATTTTTTCACCATGGACAAGCCCTCAAACCACCTATGAAAAAAAGACGTTTCAGAGATTCAACAAACTAAAATATTCAGAGGATGCTAAAAAATTTAGATTCTTTCCACCAGCTACTGGAACTCGTACGATGACACCAAGTTGTACTTTTTTTAGGTACGGGATATTTACGGGATTGTTGTCTGCGTAACGGTGAGCTTAGGAAATCTTGATAACCATAGACATTTCTAAAATTTAAACAAGAAGCCCAGAGGGCATGAAGGCCCAGCGAATAAAAATATGAACTGAACAAGACTTGAGTAGCAGAGGGGATTTGAACCTGGAGTCGCTAATACAAGCCATAGACGCCTCAGACCATTCGGCTATCTCTTATTTACAACAATGAGAAATACTTCATAATATTTAATCTTATATACAGAGATGTTAGTTTTTTTCCTAACACGTGAACAACTGAACTGTTCACATGATAGAGAAATGTAAAAACAACTTTTTTAAAAGAACATCTTCCTAAAGAGAAGAAGGTTTGTTACGATTATTTATGTCTAAATCGCATTGTTTTTCTTAAAACGTACTACATCTGTTATATTCTTATAGTCTTAATAGTTAATTGTATTTTCTCCTTTTATGTTTTTAACCAATAAAGACGATTTCAATTGTTTTTTATTCTGTCAATCATGTTCTAACAGCCAATCAAATCCTTCACAATATGTACTAGCCTGTGCTGTGCTTGAAAACGCGTATCGCCTAGTAAATTGTTACACACTGACACCGGGCAGAATGCTAATGAAAGGCCCAGTACGCTAAAGCTAGCTGGGCCAATTACCTTGGGCTTGATTGTGCATGACCTTTGCTATCGCTGGAAAATCAAAGATGAACTGGACCAATTTAGTTTTTGATGAAATTTCTTTTGTCTTCATGTAAAACGAGCAATCGTCCAATTCTTGCAACTCCTCTACAGCCAATTCCAAATAAGGCTCCAAGTTGCGTGGCTCCTTTTTCCTATTACCAGGAATTATTCCAAGAAGCTGAATACCGGTAAATGATTTCCGAAATTCAGGTGGAAAATTCAAAATCTGAATCATCAGTGGCCAAATCGAGTATGATTTGTTTTGTGAGTGCAATGGATTCATACCATCTGTGCAAAACGAGAGTGCAACGCCTGAAAGATTAAAACTTTGTAAATAGACCTTGTAGACCTCTTCTGAAATGGTTCAAATTTTATAGAATGCCCTTACTTAAAACTCTGCACATTTTTTGATGATTTTTTCTGGTTGTAGTCATGAACTGAGACAAATCTTAGCCCTTAAGTATATCAATTTGAAACCCGCCACACTTTTGCATTTTATAATAAAACTTACCTAGTTCGCCTTCGAACAGTCCATCCTTGGCAAACCACTCCGATTTCCATGTATCGGTATCCTGAACCACTCATCGTTTTTTTATTTTGACTCGAGTTTAGAGGACATTGGACTTGCCATACGGGCAATTCGAGGATCAAGAGGGAAGTATGTGAATGTTCTTCTCGCATTCCCAGAATCATCATAACGGTTTTTGTTACACAACGGACATGTCTTCATATCAGCATATTCTTTCCGGATAAGAATAAAATCATTCACACACACGTCGTACCTCTCCATAGGCAACAAGAAGGGTTTGATAAACTCCATAGCCTCTTTGTAAGAACCAGGCATCTTGTTGCCTTCCGGGAGCGTAAAACTTTTGTCATTTCGAAATATTTCGGACAGTTCTTCTTTTTAGGTGAAAGGGTGTGCAACAAAGGTTCGAAGTTTTATAAAGATCGCTTCCAAAATACTTAATTTGGATCCCGGATATAGTTTTTCCGTAGCCACATAACTTTCGGAGTACATCTTTTCGTCATGATATACTTTTCTCGTATATTTCTTTGTTGTTTCTAGTTTTCGTTTTCGTTCTGCACGAAGCATATCAACATCTTGTTTTTGGTGTCTTTGAAATTGCTTTGGAGATAGCACCTCCCCTTTGCACTGGTTGCTCTGGCAGTAGCATTGCTTACAGCCTAAGGAAATTTTTTTTCTAAATTAGATTCTAATATAAGATAGAAGATGCGGAAAACATCCCAAACTATAGCTATACAGTATTGATGTCAGGATAAAGACCCATTTATTAGACCAGCGGCCGGTAACAGTACCTCGAATTGTGTCACTCCGTAGGGATCCCCATAGATCAGGGCAGATTTTGATATTGTGCTCCCAATAGGTTGTAGAACTGACAAAACTAACGATTTTGATTCAAAATATTGAAAATCACAGATTATAGTTTTTGCTGAATCAGCAGTTTTTCAGCATGTTTACCCACATTCTAAAATGAAATATCTTGAGATCTAGACATGGAAATATAACAAACAATACCATTTTATTTGGATTGCCTATCCAGCTGCGAGATCCATTTTTTCTGCAAATGTTCCCAACAAAATGCTGACCTCATCGGCATAACGCCCAGAACGAAGGATCTTTTCGAAAAATTAATACACCCCTTCCTCTGTGACCCAGTGGGATCTACCCCACTGGCCACCCCAGTGAAAAATTCTTCCAAAATTGGCTATTTTCACGCAATCAAATGACAAATCACTCAACCCACTGGAATGCTGTAGTTGAAATTTAAATGTGAGAGGCAAATTCTTTTTTCAGTTCTACACCCTATTAGGAGCATGATACCAAAAATTACCCTGATCTAAACTGATCTAAATGTGCTCTATGAAAACATGATTAGAAGCCTATACCAAAATTTTCACCAAAGATGCCAATTTATATTTGATGACACTCGTTTTTTTTGGGGGGGGGTTTGCCCCCTTCCCAAGATGGTCGAAGGGTTAAGAGTAAGTAACAAAAAGTGTTTATTAACATTTGAAGCTGAATCAAAACTTCTATACCGAAAACAAAAGAGTTCAAAAGCCCAGCCATTCTCGAAAAGCATGAGAATTTAGGTAAGCTATTCTTACACCCACGCAGCTCTATTCTTGGCCGTTGGAAGCTCCCTTGCCCTTGACCTTAAGTGTACCACGTCTCATTTTAAAGTGAAATGACATGGCTCACCTTTTTTGAGTTTGTTATTAAGAATCTCACTCATTGTTCCTCATTTTGTTTCAATCTTCTTTCACAATTTGGTGTAGTGGTTTCAGTCTACGCTTCAAAAGATACCATTTTTGTGTTCGAAGCTTCGAATCTTGCTGACGTAAGGGATTTCGAATGTTTTGATTTTATTCTGTCAGTCTTTGGTTTCACGTGGCTCTCTCTGCTTTATCACATTCTCGATCTTTATCAAGACGTTTTTTGTTGTACTATTGTTCAAATTTCTATTGTTTTTGGATTTTGTTTGATTTGTTTTTATGATGGATTCTTCTTTTTATGGTTATGGAAATTCTGCTTGTAACAATATGGGAATTGACTTTGAATTTGATTGTTTCCTAACAAAGTATGGATACGCCGGTCCTAGATGGCCAAAACTCCATCAAAATCCTATGCAAGACCCCTCTGTTATCACGTTCCTGAGAAAATATTTCGCGAACAAGGAAAAAGAAATATGGCAAGCCACTTCAACACCACCCACAACGCAGTCATCAGCGAATAATTTCACTAATGCGGACTACTTTCATAAAAGTTCCGATGCTCATCAAATGTTAATGGTATTATAAAAAGTCTTAATTCTGAAATTGCAAAGGTTTCTAAGGTTCATTGAAAATACAGTCTCGCTAATTCGAACGGGAAGTCTTATTTTTTCGAATTACAGAAAGCATTTAATGAGGGTTTCCCTTTGGAAAGGGACTTCTTTAGAATTTGAGAATGTCTGTCTGTCTGTCTGTGTGTGTGTGTGTGTGTATGTCCAAAAAACTTTGGGGCAGCCTGGAGACTTAAAAAATTATCGGATTTGGCACACTTGTTCCTTGGGTGAATACATTTTTCAAAACTTTTGATTATTTGGGCGTGGGGACGAGCTTTTAGACAAAGCGATCTTTTGTGACTTCAATAATGAGTTTTAAAGCTAGTTTGTTTTGCTACAATCGGGCCTTTGAATAATCTGAAGCTACTGAAGTTGAGCCCATTGCATTGCGCACGTTCGACTATTGTATATAATTTCGAATTATAGAAAGATTCGATTAAGAGAAGTTCAAATAAGCGAGGGTCCACTGTAGCTCGAATGACCTTAGGGGGCAATCTTCAACCTCTTTCAGGCAGGAAAAAGTGAAGCCCGACGGGTTAAATTTAATGTTTTTTTTTAATCTTTTTGTTCGAGTTTCAAGACCACGTGTCTTTGATGGGGAATGAGTAAAAACTACTCCTTCGTGGTTAAATTCAATGATAAATCGTTTAGGATCCGGGGTTACTTACAGCTCTTTGGAATGGTTCCAAGTAGGGAATCGTTTCCGTCAGGGTTGTAAAATTTGGTCTATCTAAAAGCCAGTTTTCAGCAAGGGTTCGGTCCGCACATAATCGACAATCTCGAACCCTAGTACCTCTCCCCAGTTAATAATCAGTGGAAAGGGATACAGCGGGTGAATAGCAGGAGCATTTTTATACTTGATGCTTTGATTCATCTTTTTGATTTTCCAGGGCGTCTCTCTGGAGAAATTTCAGATCAGAGCAGTCTTAAAATGAAAAAAGACAACAAGACCGCAAGGAAAGAGCGAAGAAAAGTCGCGGCATTAGTAAGTATCTTTTCTCTGGTTCGATTTACTTTTATTATGGTTCATTCCCTTAGGGTTCTTTACAACATACATCTGTTTATTATAAGCATACAAAAATTTGAAAGCTCGGCGATGCTTAGGTCGAGGCTTGACAAGGCTATAAAATTATTATAAGGATGCTTGTATCCCAAGCAAAATTATAGGGAAATTCTGAAAATCCGTAAAATCCCAGCCGAAAACAGGCAAAATTAGAAAATTATCTTTCGTAGGCCCAAGGTAATTTTTATCATATGCTTCAATTTTTAAAAGTGCTATGGTTATAAAAAAAACATGTAAAATCTTTTGAAACTCCTTATATTTATCCTTTTTTTACCAATATAACACTAACGATTCTGAAAGTTTTTCCTGAAATACTAATATTTTTATTCAAATAATTCATAGACTATTCGAACATTGAAGAAGTCAGAAAGCGTAAAGGAGGAGCGTACAATTGCATCTACTTGGCTTAAAAATAAGAAATGAAAGATTTGACGAAAAAGAAAAGTAAGAAATATGCTTTTTAGTTTTCTGAAATTGTCATTTATGATATGTTACAAGTCAGTTTTTCTGTAATTTCTCAAAAAAGGCAACTTATCTTCTTCTATATAAGTAAATGATTATGCCCAAGGACCGAAACTTTTGCGCCAAATTTATGATTTTTCAGTAGATTACCCCTATTTTGAGGAGGTGTGACGTCCAGGGGGGTTCGGGTTTTTCGATTGTAAAAATCCAGGGTGGTCAGTAAAAGGGATGAAAAAATCCAAGGGGATCCTCAAAAATTGAAAAAGAAATCAAGGGGTGGTAGAGACGGTGGTATTCCCACAATAGCCTCCTCAACGTAGGTGGTTAAATTTTATTCTGGAAACTAGTAAGTGAAAAGAGACTGATTTATAAAATTCAAATAATTAGTTCGCTGTTCAACTTTCTCACTTTTATTTACAGGCTAATCGCTAGTCAACTTAGAATCAGTCAAAGGCAATTCCAGCTGCAGAAGAAACAGAAGCAGTTGGATTCGAACGGCAATCCCGTACAACCATCTGCTACCTCATCTGCAGTCACAACTGTCACTGCTACCTCCAATCTTTCTGTTAATTCTGATGTCTCTGATTACTCTTTTTCCATCTCCGATTCCGCTCTTTCCTCGACTCTCTCTTTTGTTCCTTCTGTTTCTACCGTCTCTGACGTCACCTCTGTCTCTGATTCCCTAGCTTCCATTACTTCCATCTCTGATGCCCCTCTTCTCTCCCCGACTTGCTCTGTTGCTCTCTCTGTTTCTTCTGTTTCTACCACCTGTCTCTGATTCCCTAGGTTCCACTACTATTTCCATCTCTGATGCCCCTCTTCTTTCCTCGACTTGCTCTGTTGCTCCCTCTGTTTCTTCTGTTTCTACCACCTCTTATCTCTTATCCCCTAGCTTCCACTACTACTTCCATCTCTAATGCCCCTCTTCTTTCCTCGAATTTTTCTGTTTCAAAAACTCACAAGTGGTACCACAAAATTGACAGTTACACACCCTTCAGATTGCACGTGGGTATGAATGTTGCTGTTGTGTACAAGCGGTTAGAAATTGCACGCGTGGTGGAAGAAGCCGAAATTGACGACCACCTAAACGAGGTGGTGAAACTGGAGTATTTTGAGATCACGAATAAAAAAGAGGGCATAATCAGGGAGACGAAGAGGAGACCGCTCGTCACGAAGGACGAAACATATCATATTTTGCAGAGAATCTCCTTGAAGAAAACAACGAGTATCTGATCACCAACTATGAAGAAGTTCAAGAGCATTTCTTGCATTATTTATCGTAATATAAAAAAAGAGATCAACACTGAAGCTCAATTTTGTCATTTAGTCTGTCCTTGTTGTGGGGTTAAATTTGTGCTCAAATCCTATTACTTTAATGTAGTTGATTGTCTATAGTTTTCTTCTTTTTAGTGAACACGAAGGGAATACATTTTAAGTGTCCATTATGTTCATTAGGGAACAATATTGTCACTCCACTCTAAAGTAGCGTACAATCAATTCCTTTACAATCATTTTGTTCACGTTTTCTCACGTGCGCTGTCTTGATTGGTGTATTCCTTGTATGGGGGGGGGTCTATTTTTGATGATTTTTACAAAGAGAAATTACTTATGGTCCAATTAAGTTTAGTTTTTAACATTAACATTTAAGGTTGAAATATCCGAATACCCCCTGGCAAATGTCTTTAAAAACTAAAAATTTCACATTGAACTTTATTCATGCTGGAAATTTATGAATGGTGCTGCTCACGCCAAAAGAAAATTAATACTAAGATTGAATGCTCATGGAATGTTTGGATGCCTTCTCAAAAATTGTTTGCATGAAGATTTTAAAAGCAGTCGTGGATTACGCAAACACATCAATGTCAAGCACCCATGGTATTACTATTTCGACAAAGAGCCCGAGATAAGGAGAGATGAAGTTGAACTGATTTTACCAAATCTTAAAAGGGTTTGTACGTCAAAAAACTTGGAATTTTCTTCACACGGATTTAGTTTAATGGTGAGAGTAGCTATCAATTGCATAGCTCTGTCTTTTACTGCATCAGGACTCTTTACTGGCTTGACAAACTCGAACACTTCGGCAACTTCCTTTTTCACGTACTCTGTATGAGCATCTGGCAAAAAATGATCTTCTAATTTGACCTCTCCTTCTGTCAAAAAATAATTAGGCATTTTTATAAAGGTAAAGAACACGATTCTCATATCAATAACTTCACTAAAAGGTTGATAATTCTTCCGTTGCTCTGATATCGATTAAAGTATTTATTAAAACGAAAAAGTAGCAAATATAAAGTGGAAATATTGTTCAATATGAAAATGGAGTCTCAGGGTTAGTAGGCTCGCCGTCCAAGAACCTTTTCAGTAGGTGCTTACAGCCAAGGTAATTGATTGTGAAATCAGGGCACGTACAGTGGAACGTGTGAGAGTAGATGCTCACGCACTTCACTTGAGCGAACATTCAATCACTGGACAAATATCAGCAAGTTTTGTGGTGTTATAACTCTTGATCAAATACATCGCTGGGTCATCTGTTTCTTTGACGAGAGATGTATCCATGGATGAGCTTTTTGCGTGCCTTTGTTGGATAGTTTTTGCATGGTAAGTTTTTTATTGTACCAGAATTTTCAACCAACCCGGTTCAAATCGGCACTAACAGAGACAGCTGGACCCTTTCTTATCGTTATTCAAAAATAAGAAAATAAATTAGTACCTCTGTCCGATACTTTTTCTCCGATCTTAATAGCTTTTACGGAACGTAAGATATCGCTTGTTGAATTCGGATTATTTCAGGATGAAAAAAATCATAGTCTATTTCGGATTTATAAAGTCGGCTCTGTATTTGGCCTTTGTCGTGTCCAATTTATATACGAAACTTATATCAGGGTGTGGCTAAAGGATTGAATTTTCACATTGACCTCTTTTTTTAGAAAACCGGAGGAAAATGGGATCAAACTTATCATTTTTGAAATCTAGGTGCTAATTCTAATCGTATATATTTTCCTGACAAGTCTATCTATTGGGGAAGTGATTTGAGATTTGATAGTTGATAAGAAATGAACGAACTAAAGAAAACGGTGCGCTACTCAATGATTATAACTTCATTTTTGGTTGGCAAAGCAACTTGAAATGAAACCCTGTCGCTTAAACGACGTTTTGCGAAATTATGTAAAAGAGTTCGTGCCCCGAAACTCAATTTCCCAAGTATGTCTCCGAGTTATTTATGATTTTTGGTTGAAAGAAGAAAACTCGATTGTGAGCAACGATCGTAGAAATGGACGGGACCAGGTTAGGATCGCTAAAGAGGAATTTCTTATGAAATTTGATGGCTTTATCGATTCGAATATTGAAACTGAACATGTGACTCTCTCGAAAACGGGCAATATCAAAGTTAACATTAATGCATCACGTATGATCTACACTAAAAGCCTATCCCGTCTGTACCTTGAGTTCAAGAAAGAACATCCCGACAATGCTTGCTCTTTGAGCACATTTGTAAAGTATGGGCCATTCTACATTGAGAACCCGACTGAGCGTGAAAAACAATCTTGTCTTTGAATTCTTTGCCCATACCAAGCTTAAAGCAATCAACACATACAGAAAAAGTCACAAAAGTCACAAAGTCGTGCACTAGAACCGCTAGAGTCGACAAGAATGAACCTGTAAATGAGATCTACTCTAATCGTATCGCCAGTGGAGCAAAATATCTCTACCACAGATCGATCGTCGCCAACATAAAAACCACTCCTAAAATACTCGAGAGTTTCGACGGCAAGTACGTCGAACTTGACTTTTCACAAAACATTGCACTGAAACCAAAAGACGAAGTTCAGAGTGCTCATTTTTTCTGGTAAGCAACAATCTCTACACTGTTTACTTCACTTCAAAAAATGAGAAGGAATCAACTATTATCAATAGGGCAACCACTTGAAGGAATGAAAAGCAAAAATGTGTGTCTCTACAATATCAGATCGTGGAATCTACATATCAACCACTTTCTATCAAACAACCTACATACATCCAAGTGTTGTTTATTTTGCTTTGCAGAGACTGGGAATAACGCTCGAGGAAACATTGAGGATAATGAAAATTTACAACATTGGAAGACCGTTCATCAAAGAAGTACTCATGGCTTAGCGATTAGTTACGGTACGAACCAAGTAGATATGACAAAAGAACGGAACACTGTCAGCGATTTCACTTTAATTGCACATAATCAACAAACGCTATTTAATTGTTTTGATTTATAGACCTCCAACAAGTTTTTTGAACATGATAACCTACGACAACAGACTGATACAGAAAATTTCTCGACCGTTTTTCTTGGTGATTTCAATTTACCTAACAACGAAAAACTGGTTACTGGAGCATTACCACCTAATATTTTTCACCAAAGATGCAAAAATCGAACACATGTCGATGGAAATATAATGATCATCATTGCAATATTCCAGCCCAATAGATCACTATATAGTGATCATTTTACAACTTTTATTGATCAGGAAATCAACGAATATTTTTGAACATGAACTACCTGTTTTGACAGACTAAACTTTTTTAATGAATTAAGAATGAATCCCGTTTTTTTATTTTTTGTAAATATTTCAAATGATAATGAAAAATGAAATGGTAATGAATCTTTCGACAATTTTCGCTTTCCTTAGTTATTGAAAAAACGGCCTTAATACGCTATTGTTATCCAGTATGCCTTGTTTAGTCACACAATTTTTGATTTTATTTAACACTGACCATTTGTTGGCAAAATTATGGTACGGCAAAGCGAAGAATGCCTAGATTGCCTGAAAACGCATCATGTGCATCATGATGTGAATTACTTTGTAATCGTTCGATGCTGCACAAGATGTTTTTAGAACCTACTTTTACTAATTATTGAAGGAGTAAATACCGCCTTTCCTGTCTCTAAGTTACTGCAGTATCAGTGTATTGTATTGTAGTAGCAATATAAGTGAATACGGAGAGACGACCATATCATTTAGTGCTAACAGAGAAAATTTTATCTAGACTCATTCGTTTAGATATCGTAAAGTTTTGCTTAACCTTTTAGAGCAGATATGACAAAGCGGTTCTTTCTTTGCGATGCATTTTAATTGATGGCGTTGAAAGTTGTCGTTCCTGGCAAATTCTTTGTTGCACTTGCCACATATTAATTCGTTCTCTTCCTTGTGAGTCTTTTTGTGCCTGCTCACGCTTTTCTTATGCTTTAAAACTTTCTGACAAACTGGACAGGTCCAACTGAAATGATTTGTCTCCATTTAATTTACTAGTTAGTGTTTTATTGTCTAAAGAATAAAAAAAGATAACCGCATTAATATCACTTGCTGTCAAGAAATCTCCAAGTTGTACTGAATTAAAACTTCTTCAAGCTCTTTTTATTTATCAAAAAAGAAGTTATTACACTGCTTTGCCCACATGTGCCCACATTTGCCCGATGTTGCTACATTGCAACGTTGCACATGTTTCAATATTGCAATGTTGCAGTAAATAAAAAGGAAAATTTAACAAGGTAACCTCAAAAGTATTACACTTGTGAAACATGTTGGGCAAATATAATTATGATTATTAATTACAGTATTTCGAATGATAAAAATAATTTAGCATGTAATTAATCTTGGGTAAATCGATCCCAAATATTAGCGTTTCACATAAGTTTCAGTCCAAAGAACCGGTAACCTCAAAAATATAACAAAAATCATGAAACAGAACACTGGAACTTTGAAATAGTTTACCATTTTATTTTATAGAAAAAAGTCAGTCTTTTCTATTCAAACGCTACTTCCTTATAATCACTACTTATATCTGGCCCTTTTTAAATGTTTCAGGGTATATCTAGAATTGCATTTAAAAGCCCATTTATCAGAGGCAATAAAAGTAACCTCAATATGCCACCCAATTTATCACATAATTGAACAAAATCTTTTTCAATTATATTTCTGTAATGTCTACAGTTTTTGCATTCACAAATAATTTTGTTTTGAGTTACGGGAAATAAACG
This sequence comes from Clytia hemisphaerica, assembly GCF_902728285.1. Taxonomy (NCBI): domain Eukaryota; kingdom Metazoa; phylum Cnidaria; class Hydrozoa; order Leptothecata; family Clytiidae; genus Clytia; species Clytia hemisphaerica. Next base: position 98,331 of record NW_027104385.1, read on the forward strand.
AGGTTCCAAATTAGTGAAACTTGGTAACCTCATAAAGGCCCCAAAAAGGTGAATTGAAAAAAATAAAAAGCATCACCGGATAGAAAAATGTATACCTGACCCTCAAAAAAAATTTGAATGATTTTCACTTATCGGACACTGAGATATAGGCCTGCAAATGAGGTAACCTAAATCTGGTAACCTCAATTAAACCACAGTACAAATTCAAGTGTGACTAAGGGTAGAGGAAACCTCAAAATTTCGTGTTTTTTCCGATTTGATAAAAAATTACTATGTATTAAACTAACCAAATTCTACAAAAGTAACCTCATTTTCTCAACATTTATGGCAACAAACATGCCAGTATGCGTAAATGTCACAAAACCCCCCTTAATTTTTTACTGTGATCTAAAATTAATCCACGCTAAATTTAAAAAAATCCCATTGGTTAAAAATTCACGTTGACAAAAGTATATATCTTGAATACCGTGATTTTGAAAATGAAACACAGAACAAGCAGCGATTCTTGATTCTTCAAATACTATAACAAAATTAAAAAATATCGTTTATGGTTACAATATACGTTTAAATATTAACACAAGGATGACTAAACATATGTTACAATATACGTTTAAATATTAACATAAGGGTGACTAACAAGTAAATAAATGTTTCGTTTCAAATATAAAGAGCATAAAATTGGTGTTCTAAAAATCTTCAGAATAAAATCGGTGGTAACAAATGTAATAAAATAATGCTAAGTAAAAATTTCCACTTTAAATTTTAACATAAGGAGTAACAAAGTAAATAAACTAAGTTGTACTACCATTTTCAAATATATTTTAGTCAATCAAAAAAAAAGACTTAAAGATATTGAATGGTAAAATCAGAGCGGAAACATTGTAAATATTGTTTACAAAATAACCCGAACTAAAATATTTGAAGGACAAATATGGCAGTTTTTCATGTTTTGCAAATATTGATTAAAATAAATGTCAATTAACAAGGATAAAAACGAAAAGTTTTAACCTGACATCAGCTAAATGATAAAATAAAATATAAACACTACATGTAAGCTATCATAACAAGAAATGTTAACAAGGCTATTATAGAACCAATCAAACTTAATATTCAGGATGATTTTCAATTTTAGTGATAATTCTTTTCTTGTCGAAATGTATGTCGCATTTTCACACTCTATAAATGCTTTAATCTGTTTTTTTAACTGAGTTTTTCCATTGTTAAAGTATTCTATAAAACACTTTGGGAAAGCAGTGAGTTTCATTTCTCTATTGTCTTTCTCTGTTGTAACATCAATGCTACAGGTCGATTTGCATCGATTGAAGACAGTAAATCCATGGCAATTGCTGCATTTAACCTCCCTGTTCTCGTTATTTTCATGAGCTTTTTTCCACTGAAGATACGCTTGGATCATTTCATCAGCCCCTAGTCCATCTTTTTACGACAAGTTTGATCCGGCCAACTTAAGTAAGCAATTCAACCTGGCCCTCACAATGATTGGGCAGCAGACTTTCGAGTTTTGTTGCATAGATTGATCTTTTGACCAGTCAAATGATTGTGCAGGAACGTCTTTAATTTCAGTTGTAGATGTTGTGGCCATTCGCACATTTCCGTTCCACCACGAGCAATGTCACTGAAGTGATAAGTACGATTCTCTTGTACTGATTTAATCAAAAATCACGACTAACCCTAACCCTTACTATCTAACGTTTTCCGACAATTTAACGCTAATTTAACCCAAACCCTAACCATCAAAGAACGCCATATTTCAAACCCTAACCCTAACATCAAAGAACGAAACAACATATTTTGCCGTCCACAAACCCGACCGAAAGTGACTGTACCTCGCCTTCCTTTGTGTTTATCACGGGAACTGCATGTGGTTTAAAATTACGCATGCGCATAAGTCGTTATGTTAAGCATTTATGTATGGTAGATTTACGGATTCTACATATCTACACATATGGTAGATTTACAGATGTTTACTTATCTACATATATGGTAGAAATAAGTGTGAGAATGTGTTGCCCCCTATTACCTTATTACACAAACCTTACTAGGCAGTAAAATTTACATGATAGGAAAGCTGAGCAATTTTTAGGAAAATGATTTGTATTTTGATCCAAGGAGTTACAAACAAGTAATTTCAGGTAGCCATATTGTTTGTGTAATTAGGTTTTTGATTATTCTGAGCACATGCTGAATTTTTCTTTAATTGCAGTCTATACTTTTTGAGTCACGCAGTTATCATCTTCTCTATTGTGATTGTGAGGAACTCAGAAATTCCAAATCTAATGTAAACAGTCAATACCATTTGTGTATTTTCTTTATCAAATTGTTTATTATTTTTCAACTTATGTTACACGTCAAGATTTCTGCTTTTGAAAACACTTCTTAAACTCGCCGAACCCACCATACTCATATTAAATGACTTATCACTCATATATCGCTCTCAATGCTTTGATCCAATTGGTTTTCTATCATAGTTATTTTTTGTTGTATTTGCACATTGTCTGGTTCAGGTTGATCCTGCGGCTTATCAAAGTGGATCGGTTTCTCTGTTGATGTCGCTGATGGTTGTTGTTGTGGTTGGAGATCATCGATCGCCTAAGGGCGATTTTAACGGTGTAGAAATTCTTGGTGTAGTTGAGGATGCTTTTCCGGCAATTGTAACATGTCAATCAAGTAGATCGTGCCCCATTGAAAATATTTGTAATGATCATAAGCCCGGTCATAAGCCAACATCTCTTGGAAAGTTTCCAAATGGAGCTCCCAATCAGCATCCCTTTCGGCGGCCAAAAAGTTGAGAAGCAGATCGACCATCTCCAGATACTCCAGCTAAAACTTGAAGTTATCGTTCTGACATTTGCCGGCGGTATCGAAGTGCTTTATCAGTGGTTGGATGTCTTTGATCTCTTTCAGAACAACCTGAATAAATACATATTTATATCATTAGCCAGTTTATGACAGAGTGTCTCTTAAAATCCAACCGAGTCGTATACACAATTCATTTTGGTAACGAATATATCGCTGAAAGGTTACATTCCACTTACACCTATCACTCTTACCCAATGCCAAAAATAGACGAAAGATTCGATACGAAACGATTATGACCCACATTCAAAAGAGAAAAAACTTACATTTAGTTTCTCTTGAACTCTAGGGTGATCAACATCAGATATAGTGCGAATATCTTCTATCTCAGAAACGAATTCTCCAATTGATGCATTGAGACTATCGACTCGGAATTCGTAATCACTTTCGTTGAGCCATTTTATAAACGCTTCCCAGTGCAGACGTTTCATTGCCTCGAGCATCATCTTGTGAGCCTTCACTGATCTGTTGTATTGCTTCCCCATCAAGATTCCTGATAAAAAGAGGAATAACAAGATCTCAACGTTTGTTAAATCAAACGAAAAATAAAGACTCGAATTTTCATCAATTTCATGTCTATGTCTATCACGAGGGGTAAACTACTCCAATAAAGGTGTACGAGATTTTTTGATTTTTCTGTGATTTTTTGAATTTTTTTTGGATTTTTTTTTATTTTGTCGTGATTTTTCTGAGTTTTTTATTACATAGCTTTTATTTATTTTTCATAAAAGCGTTTGATATTTTTGGTTCTTCAAAGTATTTTTTCTATGGTGAAGTCAAAATATTGTTTTCTAAATGTTTCCAAATGTAAGAATTATCAATTGGGCGAGTAGAGAAAGGACAATATTTTTATCCGAACCTACGATATGTCAATAAGAACAATTTTGCAAGATTTTAAACTAAACAAGCTAGATGCTGAATGATTAAAGTTAGATAGCAATGCGAGGAGAAAAATGAAAAAAAATCAGTCAGAAAATATAGGGTTTAGCGAAAATGCATAACACAAAAAATTCATCATTGATTGCTGATGGGGGGAGAGGAAAGGGTTGTAAGGAAAAAATAAATAGAAAGTTCTGGTCTCAAAAATCAGTTTTATTGACAATTGAATCATGCTTGATGGTGAGCATTGTTATCAATAATGTTCTTGTGTGAACAAAATTGGAAATATAAGGAAAAAATCCAATGAGAATCTGCAAAACGGCGATTTCCGGCATTTTCCACCAGAAGAAATTTTCCTCAAAAATCGAACTCGGCCATGTTTTGAGCATTGCGAATACGCATCTCTCTGCAAAAAATCAGAAAAAACAAAAGATGAAAATTCGAGGAAATTTCAAAAAACCGGTTTTTCCGGCATATTTCAGGCATTTTCCGCCGTAAAAAAATTTTTCTCAAAAATCGGACTCGGCCGTGTTTTGGGCATTGTTAATACACATCTTTGTGCCAGAAATCAGAAAAAACAAATGCCCAAAAACCAGTATTTCCGGCATATTTCCGGCTTTTTGGGCCGGAAAAAATGTTTTTCGAAAATCAGGCTCCGTCACATTTTAGGTATTATCATTTTGCATCAGTGTGCAAAATTTCATAAAAAAAAAAGTCAAGAAATACCGTTTTTCCGGCGAAAATGGGCTGCTCCGGCGATTTTTAGAAAGTTCCGGCTTCAAAACTCAGTTCTATTGACGATTGAACCATGCTTCATAGTGGACATTGCTATTATTAATGTTTTTGTGTGAAAAAACAATGAAATATAAGGAAAAAGTCCGATGAAAATCTGCAAAAATGGCGATTTCCGGCATATTTCCGGCATTTTCGACCGGAGGGGGGGTACTTAGGCAATCGAAGGGTGCAAGTCAGGTATGTGCCGCCCTTAAGGGTAAATCAGAAAATTTAAACTTTTTGCTCCTTGAAAGATCGAATTTTGGTCAAATTAGTTCCAATAAGGTTGCAATATTCAATAAAAATTCCTATTTTTCCACCTTTTTAGTCCGAGGGTTGAAAGTCGGACGAGAGTTTATTCGAGCGCTGTCAAGGATATATGGTCTTTCGTTGGAATATGGTCTCTCGTTGAAATGTGGTCTCGAAAAAAATAGAGAGAGGGAAGAGTGAAAAAGAGGGAAATTGTTTAACGTCATAACAGGTGTTTTAAAAAAACTCTCCTTCACTTGTTGAATTTTCAAAAGACGGGAGGCGGGAAACTATTAGTACTTTCCCTTTTGCTTTTTTGTCATAAAATCTATTGATCTTTTATTAATATACTTTTACTTGCTAAGAATACTATCAGAACTATAACAGTTATCCTTGTAAAAATAAAATTTTTATTCTTGTAAAAAAGAAAAATGCTCGGAAAAATGTTTAAGAACATATAAAGTAATCGAATTTTAAACTTGTGCTTTTAGCTCGCAACCCTAGTACCCCCCCGGGTTTCTTATACGAAAATCTAAAAATTCTGATGAGGCATTTAATTGCTCTTAACTTTTCTCAAACCCTGAAATGTTCTTATCGAGGTCTAATGTTTCTATATAGTTTGTTCTTATAAAAACGTTTAGCTCAAATAATTTTATAAGGAAATCTAATTTTTCTGAACCTATGGACCCACGAGGCATTTTGACTCACGAACAAGTTAAACCCACGACACCCACGTACAAGTTTTCATTTTATAAGCATATCCAGGCTCAAAACTTACGCATATGCTGAGCCTCAATTTACAAAATTTAAAATTATTTAATGTGCTTTGCACCATTATAAGCATAGCATAAACATATTCAGGGTTCACAAAAATTTTCAGGTTATGTAAAATATATAATAATACAATAGCATGAAGTGATTAACTAATGTTTGATTGGTATTTCTACTTTTTATTTAAGTGATATCACGTACAAGTCTTTTCTTTTGACGAAAATCAAGGTCCAAGATGACGTTGTATCGATGGTCGATATCAAAGATATGAAAATGTCATTGACAGCGTTGGCTCGTCAAAAAGAAGATTTTGGCGTGGTCGATGTTGCAAGGTTTCTTGAATCCGAGACAAGACATAATGGGAGATTGATAATTCTTCATAGGTCGGGCACCGCTGTCTCTGATTCATCATCCGCGAAAGGTACAGACGTTTCTTTTATTACGATGTTAAATTTTCGTCGATTTTCAGCCTAAATGTTCTTTGTTTGAGGGTGTAATATTTAAATTTCATACCGGGTGACCCACGAAAAAGTTCAGACGTTTCTCGACGTCTCTCGACGTCTCTTTTTTACGTGTTTTTTACACTTTCCGAAAAGTGAATTTTGACTTTAAAAGCTCATAAGTAGAGAACAAGTTGGTCAAATTTAAAAGGTGATAGCTCAAATTTTAAGTTAGGATATCTGCTTTCTAAATATCTAAACTCCAAGCACTTTGGGACATTTGTTCGGCCTCAAGATGTCGGGAAACGTCTGAACTTTTTCGTGGGTCACCCGGTATAGTTCAATAGTTCATCTTTCATCCGTACTCAAACTTACTCTATACAGGTTGGTACCGGGGGGGGGGTTGGTGTTGACGGTAATCCAAGTAAAATGCGTCGGTAATTCGGTGTCTGCGATCCCCGTACGCCCCCTCGCAGTAGTCCTTTGACTTGTTGGTAGTAAAGACTTCTTCAAATATTCAAAATCCAACGTATAGCTTATAAAATGTATAATTTCTTTTAGGTATGGTTTACTGGAATAATAGAATGCAGTACAGAGCGATGGACAGCCAAGACTATAAAATTTAAATCCTGTCGCGTATAAATATCTGACAGCAGATTACGAGATTTATGACCCGGAGCTGGAAGTTGACCTCGACGAACTCAACGATCTTTATATCCCGTCAATTAATGACCAGCTTCATTGTGAAGGCCAAAGCAGTTCTTCTGGTTCTCGTAATGCTGATGTCGTCGAAGACATGAAAAAAGTCTTCGATTAAATGACTTCCAGCTTAAAGAAAAATTTGACGAAAACTCAAGTAAAAATGAAAATCGGCCCGCTTATCGGTCCGCTTTTTAAATGCATGATATGTCTAAGACGAAAACCGTCCAAATTTATTAACTGTCTATTTTGTGGGATCGATGTTGGCTGTTTCGATTGTATCAAGCGTCTAGATAACGAAAGAAATTCCAAGACACCTGGAAACGAAAAAGGAAAAGAAAATGTTTAAAGATTCTGTTGTTGCCTCATTCCGTGGCAAAGAATCCAAGAATGGAGCAAACCATAGAAAAAGCCTCATTGAATTGAAAATATTCTTGGATGGGGAACGAAATCGATGACAGGTATGTCAAATTGCTACGGCAGCTTAGTGAGATACAGGAAATTATGTACGCTGGGGAGGATAAGAGAACAGGAAAATCAGTGCTTCGTTTTCATAACCTTACCTTTATGCACGGTGTTTTGATGACCGAGCTGTTCCAGAAAACGAAGGCTCTCACAAGAAGAAAGTTGTTTGGACAGTACTTTGGAATAAGGGTTGGAGAAGGTCGGGTATATGCGGACCGGATCCGACCGACGGACCCTTGGAGACAAAATTTTTGAAAAATAAGTTTTTATTTACGAAATCAACAGCATGAACACATGGAATAAGTGACCTTTAGAGAGGCACTTTTTAACTTCTCGCCTTTTTTTTGTGATCCTTAGAAAAAACTTAAGGACATTGGACTTGCCATACGGGCAATTCGAGGACCAAGAGGGAAGTATGTGAATGTTCTTCTTGCATTCCCAGAATCATCATAACGGTTTTTGTTACACAACGGACATGTCTTCATATCAGCATATTCTTTCCGGATAAGAATACAATCATTCACACACACGTCGTACCTCTCCATAGGCAACAAGAAGGGTCTGATAAACTCCATAGCCTCTTGGTAAGAACCAGGCATCTTGTTGCCTTCCGGGAGCGTAAAACTTTTGTCATTTCGAAATATTTCGGACAGTTCTTCTTTTTAGGTGAAAGGGTGTGCAACAAAGGTTCGAAGTTTTATAAAGATCGCTTCCAAAATACTTAATTTGGATCCCGGATATAGTTTTTCCGTAGCCACATAACTTTCGGAGTACATCTTTTCGTCATGATATACTTTTCTCGTATATTTCTTTGTTGTTTCTAGTTTTCGTTTTCGTTCTGCACGAAGCATATCAACATCTTGTTTTTGGTGTCTTTGAAATTGCTTTGGAGATAGCACCTCCCCTTTGCACTGGTTGCTCTGGCAGTAGCATTGCTTACAGCCTAAGGAAATCTTTTTTCTAAATTAGATTCTAATATAAGATAGAAGATGCGGAAAACATCCCAAACTATAGCTATACAGTATTGATGTCAGGATAAAGACCCATTTATTAGACCAGCGGCCGGTAACAGTACCTCGAATTGTGTCACTCCGTAGGGATCCCCATAGATCAGGGCAGATTTTGATATTGTGCAAAGTAAAACAGTAAAACAAAGATTTCAGGCAATATTTCTGCACATACATGGAGAATCCTTGCTGAGACATTGTCGGGACCACAAGCTTTCTTAGGATTGATATTCGATAGCAATTTATGGATGCCGTTTCTGGTGAAAACAATGTCTTTGATGTTTGATCCTTCAGGACCTTTGATTTCAGATAATAAGCCGTCGTCTTTAGAAAAGACAATAGCAAACTGTTGATTTAATATTTCAGCTATGTCGTTGTCATTAATACGTGTGATATTATCTGCATCCACAAGAGAAGAAATTCCGATGATGTCGTTCCTTTTTTGATTTGATGTAGCTGAAGATTTTTCTCTTTTTTTTTTGCCATCATCATTCATGATACTTATTTTTATATAGTCATGTTTTACCTTTTTGCATGTTTTATTTGCTTCTTTCTCACATTTTATATAATATTTTTAATCAGTAGGGTCCTTTGACACTTTATATTTGCGGTAAGATCGTTTCTTTTTACGGACTGCTTTTTTGCAGGCTCTGCTAAACCATGATTGTTGAAATCTTTGTGAGGTGATTTTTGTAGGAGCACGTGTGGCTTGCGCAGTAAGAAGAATGCCTTTCAAGTTTATCCAAATGTCCTTAACAGAAGTATCAGGAGTTATTGATGCGACTAAATTCTTGATGTTGGTATCTATGTCTTGACGAAGGTTCTAAATATTGGATCTATTCCAACAATGCACTGTGAGTTGCACTGGTTTGAATTTTTGTGGATGACATACAATGTCAGCGATGGCGCATGTGTCATGATCACCGAATCCTGCTACTGGAAGACAGCGGACGAGGAATGTGGGTCTATTTTTGAGTAGCATGTCTAAAAAGCTTCTTTTCTTGTATTGAAATTGATATGTTGAGACTTTTTATGTTGATCAAGTAGTTGAAGAAAGTCTTCATTTAATTAAACTGAATTTAGCATTCACAAACAAGCACAGGTTTTTCAAACGTTATACTACTTACTTGTACTTGCAGCTTTAGCCGGATCATCATTGCGACGACAGTCGGCGATCAACGTTTGAATGATCATGTCCTCCTTTCTTCTTCAAAGCATCTTTATAAAATCGATCTTTGGTGACATTAAGCTTCTTTATAACTTTGTCTTCGAGTGACTCCATTGGACGACCTTGTTTTGTTCTTTTGTTGTCATTAAACAAAAGTCTCTTTGTCAGCGAATTATTTTGTTGGCGAGCTAAGTGTCCCAGGTAGCTGGTTTGTTGTTTAAGGACGAAGCTTTGAATGTCAGAGGTTTTGCATCTTTGAAGAATCTCATGATTGGTCAACATGTATCTAAACTCTTCACGTTTGCATCCGTTTCTCACAAGTTTTCTTAACATTGAAACGTAGATTGAATTGATCCTTTGCATTTGTACCTCTGATAAGTTCCAAGTCTGGCATGAGTATGTGAGACGACTTCTAACAAGCGAGGTGAAGATCATTACTCTTGTGCTTAGATGGATCTTGAAGTTTGTAAGCTTCTTTATAATTTCGTAAAACTTGGCTTGTGCGATATTGATTCGTAGGTCAATCTCGGCATCTCCCGTAAACGGCTCGTCGTATTTTACTTCATCACCAAGATACTTGAACACCTTGACATTTTCGATTGGTATATTTTCGAGAGAAACGATAGACACAGGATAGACAGAATCAAAGTCTTTTTCGATATATTTGAAATTAAAAATCATTGTTTTAGTCTTTTTAATATTTATGTGCAATCCAAATTTGTTGAATAATGAATGGAGAATATTTAGGGCTTTTTCAAGATCGTGAACATTTTCAAGAAAAAGTTCAATATCGTCAGCATATCCTGACCAATTCACATAATGATCACCTTGATATCCAGACCTTCTTTGTTCACGTGTACATGCAGTCGGACGTATTCTGTATTTTAGTTTAACAAATTGGATATTCTCTTGAGCACATTTTTGTTCGAACACCCGCATGACATAGTCCATAAATAGATTATAGAGAGGAGGAGATTCTGGACCACCTTGTCTGACTCCAGTCGTTAGGTTGAATATATCTTCCGGTGTTTCCGATAGAGCAGTAGTTGTGTGCGAATAGACAGCCTCCAGAATTTGAAAGAGTGTGTTATCGGCATTAGGAGGAAACCTTTGTTGGATGGATTTGAATAGCCAACTTCTCACGACATGATCAAAAGCTGAGCTGAGGTCGACGAACAAAACAAATGCAGGCTTTTTCATCATATCGGTTATTTGCTGTATTCTTTTCGTCACGAAAATACCGTCAGAGGTTCCTCTTGCCGAACGAAAGCCTTGTTGTTGATAACAAGAATTTTACACATAATGGTTCCAATCTGAAGCCCTCGATATGTTTTAGGATCTGTTGGACTTCCTTTAGATGCACCTTTCCACAAACAAACAAGTTTCGAATGTGTCCAGTTGATCGGAATGATTTTGGTTTCCCAAACAGCACAGAATATTTTGTAGATTTCATCTAACATTTCTTCCGAGTTCACAGAGTACTTTAGAAATTCAGGAGGGATGTCAGTAGAAGCTTTTCCATTTTTTAACGATACCAATATATTTTTAATTTCTTCGATGGTCGGTGGGCTCTGATCAAGATCGAAATGATGTGAGGTTTGTAAGTCTCTAATGAATTGCGGTGATTCTTTTAATTCATGAGGCGTTTCGTTTGGAGGGGCAACGTTGAAATGTTTAGAGAAATGTTCTTTCAGTTTTTGTGGTTCACATTTACCAGTGTTTTTTAATGATTTAAAGGAAGAATCGTTATTTTTCATGAGACGGAATATTTCTTCGGTTTGACGACGGGTTGCGTGGCTGTTGATTTGTTCAGCTTCACGATGGAGACGGCTATTTCTGAGATATCTCACATGTTTTTTGATTTTCTTGGTCAAGAGTTTGTAAGTATTAGAATCTTTTGGTTCTTTCGATCGAATATCAAGTAGTTCGTTGAGTCGTTCATCATCGTGAAATTTGGTTGATGTATCTATTGCTTTCAGTTTTTCTAGTAAGATTTCGTTGGCTGAATCAGAGATAACGTTTATCAGGTTTTGTGACCTTGATGATGCATAAACATTTTCATTTTTGGTATTTATAATCTGTTCATTTATTCGGGCAGAGAATCTTGTACGAATAAATCCTTCATTGCAACAAAGTTCGAGCTTTGAACACGTATCTCTTTAATCTTAAGCTTCCATATAATAATAACACCACCGTAACCGTCATCACGATCCTCACGAGTTGCAGTCACAGGAAAAATTAACAGATCCTAAGTTTGTGAAACGTCATTTCCAGGTTTGGGAATAGGCAGGTTTCCCAAACTAATCACAAGGTTGGGATCCTGCAACTCTTCACAAGGTTGTCAAATGCAATATCACAAACTTTAAATCTGGATGCGGATGTTCGGATACTCGGGTCAAAAATGTCAATTTCGGTAATTTGGGATTCAAATTTTCACAATCCAAAAATTAATAAAGTCAAAAATAATTTACATTTTAAGACGTGTTGCTAGCATTGTGAAACACATCTTCCCTTTGAAAAAATACGTTTATCCAAATTCGAAATTATGTCCTGAAACTGTTTAGATCTAAGGAATGCTCAAAAATGGAGCTGGATTCTTCATTTCCCGAACTTTGAGAAGTAGCACGACACAATGAAAAAATAAGTATATCCAAGCTTGTCTTCAAAATTTACAAATTAAGGAATGCTCAAAAACGGAGCTGTTTTCTTCGTTTCCCGAACTTTGAGAAGTAGCATTACACAATGAAGAAATAAGTATATCCAAGCTTGCCTTCAAAATTTACAAATAAGGATTGCTCAAAAACGGAGCTGATTTCTTCCTTTCCCGAACTTTGAGAAGTAGCATTACACAATGAAGAAATAAGTATATCCAAACTTGTCTTACAATATTTACAAATTAAGGAATGCTCAAAAACGGAGCTGGATTCTTCGTTTCCCGAACTTTGAGAAGTAGCACTACACAATGAAGAAATAAGTATATCCAAACTTGTCTTCAAAATTTATAACTTAAGGAATGCTAGAAAACGGAGCTGATTTCTTCGTTTCCCGAACTTTGAGAAGTAGCACTACACAATGTAGAAATCACTCCAATTAAGGAATGGTCTAAGAATGGACAGAAAATTACAAATCACATGAGACTGAAAGAATGAATTTACGGAAAGTAATTTTTTCTAAAACACTTGTTTAAATAGATGACAATGTTCCAAAATCTACATTGCTAAGAAAATAAAATAACGTTTTATTTTTAAGAAAGATATATAACAAAATAAAAAAGATAAAAATAACGTTAAGAAATTTACAACTATTGTTTTTTTTTAATAAAGAACAATATAAAATAAAGAAAATATAAATAACGTTTTGAAATTTACAAATATCGTTTTTTTTAAAAGAAAATATAAATAACGTTAAGAATTACAACTGTTTTTTTTAAAGAAAAATATAAAAGAAAGAAAAAATAAATAACGTTTCGAAATTTACAAATATCGTTTTTTCAAAGAAAATATAAATAACGTTAAGAATTACGACTGTTTTTTTTAAGAAAAATATAAAAGAAAGAAAATATAAATAAACGTTTCGAAATTTACAAATATCGTTTTTTTTTAAAGAAAAATATATAACAAATTAAAAAGATAAAAATATCGTTAAGAAATTTACAACTATTTTTTTAAAGAAAAAAATGAAGAAAATATTAATAACGTTATGAAATTTACAACAATCGTTAAAAAAAAACATTCACCTTGTACCTTACTGAAACTAATTTTCGCGGTCAAAAGTTTGTTTCTCAATTTAAAAAGAAGCAGAATTTGAAGAAAAAGATGTAACTTCAAATTATGTTTTAGCCAAATAATCCGAAACGAGTTCAAAACATAGTATCGACAAGTTTTCTTTTTTTTGACGGAAAAACGAGAAAAGAGTTCATTGAGGTAAGACGATATCTTCATAACCATTTACGAGTGAGTATCAATTATTTAGTTAAACTTACTCGTAAACAGGTATGAAGATATCATCTATCGTTTCCACTGGTCTGTTCAAAATGGTCACTTTCTTCGCTCTCAACATTCCTTTGGCAAATTCCACAAACTCGTCTGTAACCTTCTTCTCTCGTGCCGGGACGAGTATATCATATTTCGTGCATTTCGCCTTTATTTTATCACGATTAAACTTTCCAAGGGCTAAACGAGCCAGAGTCAAATGTTCATGTCTCGAAATATCTGTAGAAAACAAATTAAATGTCAAGACCATTATTCTAAAAGGAAATCTACTCTTAATAAATGATATTATTTCCTAAAGCAAGCATATCTGGACGGTATTCAGTACTCGAATATTATCGAATAGTAAAACATCAAAAAGGAAGAGAAAATTAAGAATATAGCACAATTCTACAAAAAGTTGATCTTTGTTTTTCGTCTTCATTAATTTATTTTCTTCTAAAAAATATTCCAGTCCTGAATTATGTTCTCAACGGGCACAAACGTGATATCTAAATCAGATTCTATCAAAAGTTATATTGAGACACTTTACACCAAGATGGAAAGGCAAAAGAAGTCAATGGAAAGCTCAAACTTCAAACTCTTTCATCATCCCCATTTAGCTATCTTTCCAATGCGACAGAGCTTTTAGTGTACTGTGATGGGTTTAATGAGATCCCAAAGATAACTATTTAAAAGAGCTCACCATCAAGGTTGAATTACCTGACTACTTCATTTGCTGACGCATGCACACGTGACACAGCCTGAGTATCTTGAGTTTCAAGCTGAAGAGAGTACTCTGGCGAACTTGGTGAATAACAGGTACTCTAAAACAAGAAGAAATACAATGAACATTTGACGAAAATTCAAATCGAGTAAATCAATTAACTAAATGTCATCAATAAATTAAATCAATTGATTGATTAAATGTTAACCAAAAAGCCAATTATGTCCTAATTAACAATTTCGAAAGAAAGTTTGTACCTTGTTCGATGCCACACTAACATTTGAATCTGAAAGGGACTTTGTAGGATCATCATAAATCTCTTCTCTAACCTAAAAAGTTGGAATTTGTAAAAACACCAAACTAGTAAAAATTGAGGCTTACATTTAGTTTTATTTAATCAAACTGTCCAAAACCAGGCGACAAATAATCACCAGGTTTTGCTGGGGGTTTAAAAATATATATATGAAATCTAACAAATGGTACCAGAAGTGTGGCTGATTTAAAAAAAGTTGACATCATGGCAGACAAAAAGATTGATCGGTTGAAACCTCCAGTGTGGGATCCAGAAAAACAGAGTTACAATGATTGGATATTTCTGGTTGAGCTGTGGAGTACATACAGCATGGGAGAAAGCGAAGCTTGCTAAAGGCGATAGAGGCGACAATATGCTATTCCAAACATTGAAAGACATAAAGAAAGACAATATGGGCAATAAACTTATTACCGAAGCCTAGTTAGGAAAGATAAATGTCTTTCATGACAATTGTGTTGAACAAATTTTGGAAGTTCTTGATAAACGTTTCAAGGAAGATGACCTCGCCGTAAAAAAGAAGGCTTGGAATCGTTTTGTTAATTTGAAAAGAGAAACCGACGAGGGCATTGATCAATTTATTGATAAGTTTGATGAAGCATGCTCAAATTTGAGAAAGGCGGGACGTGACTTAGACGAAGAAACTTATGCATTACAGCTCATGGAAAGCTCAAATCTGACTGAGGATCTTAGCCATTTGGTTATTTCGGGAATTGACGACAAACGACCAGAAATCTTTGAACAAACTAAACGTGCAATGAGAAAATATCTCGGAAGTGACAGGTCCGGGTTATCGGTTTCAAACGCACACAATCAGCAAAAAGTGAAAAATGACATTTTTCTCACTGAGGCGTTTTATCTTCAATCCAAAAATTTAATCAACGTGTTCGACGAGGTGGTTACAGAGGTGGTGGTAGAGGTGGCAGAGGACGGGGAAATGGTGAACAAAGGAGAACGGGTGGAGGAGGTTCCGCTCAACAGCCAAATGCAAACAAACCTCAACGACAACAACGACGACGTCAACTTAACCCTCAAGGAAATGATGGAAAGCCACAAACTTGTCATATTTGTGGTTCCATTTTTCACTTTGCAGGAAAGAATGGAGAGAACTGTCCAGAGTCTACAAGATGCTTACCAAACTGACATTGACGAGGTTCTTAAATGTGAAGAGCTTTAAGAGATTTATGCTGTAGGAGATGCTATAAGTGATGAATGTCTCCTTGATAGTTGCTGCACCTTTAATGTTATGGGTCAGCAGTGGAAAGACAAATTCTTTGACAACTTTTCAGAAACTGATCTAGAGGAAGTCAAAATCGAAAAAACTTCCACACAGTACAGATTTGGAGGAGAAAAGCCAGCTCCTGCAGCTGAAAGAGTTACATTTCCTTGTTACATCCTAGGGGAAAGAACCAAACTTACTGCTGATGTCGTTCCAAGAGATGTGCCCTTTTTTAATGTCGAAAGGGGAAATGAAAACTAGAGGGTTTAAAATCGATTTTGACACTGACAGTTTAACTATAAAGGATAAGAGTCATGAACTTGAGACTACTTACAATGGACATTTCAAGCTTCCTCTTTGGAATTATGAAGAAGTTAACCTCTCTGTCGATGAAATGACAGAAGATGAGAAGAAAGCTATGATCACTAAACTTCATCGCCAGTTTCGAGATCAACCTGCTCATGTTAGTGAAGGTTTGTTACGTCGAGCTGAAATTCTTACTCCGGAACTAAAGAGAATGAATATTGAGGTGGCAGTGAATTGTGATATTTGTAAACTTTATAAACGTTCTCCATCTAGACCTGTTGTTGCTTTACCAATAGCATCAAAGTTTAATGATGTCATTGCCATGGATTTGAAAGTGTTTATATTGACAAAATTATTATTTATTTCATTCATTACATTGATCTCTTTACGAGATTTTCAAAAGCAAGTGTTATCAAGTCTAAGGAGCCAAAAGTTGTTGTTAACTCCTTTATCAGTACGTGGATTGCATCCGGGATGGGTGCACCTAACTAAGTGTTAGTCGACAATGGGGGTGAATTCGATAACCCCGTACTGTTAGGAGCAATGGAACAGTTTAACATCGAAGTTTGTGCGACAGCCGCTTACTCACCTTGGAGTAACGGTACATGTGAGCGAAATCATGTCGTTATCATGACCTTATGGTGAACAAAATGCTAGAAGAATCACCAGGACTCAAGCTAGACATTGTATTGGCTCACGCAGTCAGGAGAGCAATTCGACATCCTGTTCGATCATGTGACCAAATGTTTCAGAATGGAGATAAAGTATTCTACAAACGAGATGATAGCCCAAGATGGAAAGGACCTGGTAAAGTACTAGGTCATCTGGGCTCTATTGTATATGTTATTCATGGTTCACGCCTTGTTAGATGTGCTTCGTGTCGTGTTATTAAGGTAGCAGCAACCAACGAAAACGTGGAAAAATCAGATGAGCAAAATGTCAAGGGAGAACGACAACCGAAAGTCAACGAAAACGACCCGGAGAATCCGATTCAACCCTCCGACGTTAACGAACAAACGAAAAACGTTGAGAAGAATCAATCTGAAGTGAAGAAACCAACTCGTCCTAAACGTAAAAGAAAGCACCACCGAAGTTCGTCCCAGAGGAGGGTGTTTGGCAGGATGAAGAAGCGAATGTTGTTTTTATACCGAAAGAGCGGCACAACGAACCAGCAGTTGTCAAAGCAAAGCAAGATGAAGTTGACGATTGGAAGCGACTTGAAGCTGTTGATGTTGTTGACGATAGAAATCAACGAGTTATCAGTACAAGATGGGTGATTACTGAAAAAACCTACCCAGACGGTTCAATTAAACCTAAAGCCAGACTTGTGGTCCGTGGGTTTGAAGAAGAGGGGGAAACCCTCTACTGCGGCAAAAATGACATTACGAACAGTGTTAGCCATTGCAGCAAACAGAAAATGGTCAGTTAAGACTATTGACATCAAAGCCGCTTTTCTTCAAGGGCGTGCCATCGAATGAGATATCTGTCTTATACCTCCGGATGAATCCAATCTACAAGGAAAACTTTAAAGACTTAGAAAATCTGCATACGGTTCAGCAGATGCCGCCAGAAATTGGTATTTATCGGTGAGAGACACACTTATTAAACTGAATTGTAAACAATCCAATCTCGACAAAGCTGTTTTTAGATGGTACCACAACGAAACACTTGAAGGAATTCTTGTTCTTCACGTGGATGATTTTATGGAGACAGGTACTGAGAGATTTCAAACAGTTATGAAAGCTCTCAAAGCAGGGGGGGGAGTCGGTACGAAAATCTCAGACATCATGATGTTTAGTGACGGGGTAGTATACCCAAAAGACTTGAAAATACTTTTAGTACCACGGGGTACCAAAATACCAATAGGGTGGTATCAAGACAGATATTTGAGAAATTATTTAGTACATTGGTACTAAAATTAGTGATTTTTATCACTTTTGGAATATTTTTTAGAACTCAACGACCGTAAATGACACTATTGGGTGGCAATATTTTCACGATTTCGTGACTTTTACTGTCAAATAATGTTGGTTGTTGAAATACGCATTATTTGGTGTTCTTTGATGCAAGTAGCCATTGAAATAGTATTTATTTATTTGACATATTTTGAGTTTTTTTTTAGAAATATTTCGCGGATGAGCCCCTTCCAAATTTCCATTGGGACTTAATTTCTCGGATTTTCGTGTATGACACCCAAATCTGCGAAATCCGCAAAATTTAATCCCCGCAAAAGTTTATACCATCAAAGTATATATATCAACTTTTTTTGATTCCTTTCTACCTTAAAATTTGTTGGTTTATTTTACTGTTTATTGTATTTGTATATATTGTATATCAACTTTTAAATGTCATTTGTACCTTTCTTATTAAACCACATTGTCTGAAAAACAAACCATTCTTGTATCTCAGAGCACTTAGATGTTCATTGTGTGCAGAGACAATCGAATTGCAAATCTGTGTGGTAGAATATTTGTTGTCTTTGGTTAGTTTCTTGATGACTTTGGTAATTGTTGGAATTTTTGTTGTAAATTCTTTAAAGCCAGTATCAACTTTCAATTGTTTTATTGATTGTGCATCGGTTTTGCGCAAAGTTGAATTTGTGGACATTGAAGACAAATCTGTTAGTTCTTCTAGACAGCATTTCATCAGCGACTCGATTAGGTGATTTTTATACTCTGGGAGTTTCAACAAAGTTGCCATTGCTTCTAAAGGTGATGGTTATAGAATATTGTAATTTTTATAAGTTTCAGAAAGCAATTTTGAAGATTTGTCATAAATTTCTTACAAACTTTCCCATCAATCACTCTAGTATAGTTTAATTAAGTCATTCTTTAGAAAAGATCAACTTTTTATCGATCTTCAGCCAGCACTTACCATGATTTTAGAATTTTTACATAGATTTCACAACACTTTAACCCATACCTTTTATTGTAACTTGTGATCAACCAACATGATGTTGTATTGGAAGATTTGTTGTAAATCCTGGAATGCGGCTGAGGCTGAGCCAATATCATGAAAGATTCATTTTGAGTATAATGAAAATGAGTTTGAATAATCAATTTATTTTCATTAGTTTCATTCTTTAGTTTTCCTCGTTTAAAGTTTAAAGGCTGAAGTGTTTGAGTTTTTCTGAACCAGACGATGTCAGTCGAACCGTCGAACTAATCGAATTTGATCGAACTAATCGAACGATAGCTGTTCGATTACCGAACCTCATCGAACAGTTATCGAACCGAGAAATCCCCATAAAGTTTGATTGTGTGATTGTGAAAATTTTACCTATGGCAGGCAAAAGGCTTATTGGTCTGTGGTCGGAAATTTTCTTGGTGTTTTTTACTTTAGGAATCATTGTAATTTTTGCTGTTTTTAATGTATCTGGAAAAATGGAATTATTTAACCAGTCATTAAAAAGAGAAGAAAGTGGTGACATAAGAATAGGAGAAAGTAAAGATAGAAGTTTATTTTGTATGGCCTCATGACCTGGTGCTTTGTTGTGGACTTTGAGAATTTTAAGAACATTAGCTACTTCTTGTTCTGTTATTTTTTCATCTATTTCGTCCCTGGTTAATAATGGGTCTAACATGTGGTAGATTGAATGTCGTTCTCTTCTGTGGAATTGAGTGTTTTCAAACCAGTGGTCCTTTTTCGCTTGGCAACTTTTGGTCTGCGTGCTGCTGTATGTGGACAGACTTGTAAAAAATGTTCATCCAAAGTTGATTTTAGTCTTTCAGTGCCAACAGGCATGCCTACATAGTTTTTCTTAAAACCGTTATAAACTGCATGAAGGCTTTCCATACCCTGCTCGCCATAAATTCCAAACGCCATGTTCCATTTCCTCAAGAAGGAAATTGTGTGATCTTCAAGTAAATGCATCTTTGGAGTTATGCTACTTTCCTTCTGCCATGTTGCACGATAGTAGCTCATCAAATTTGTAATATGAGTTTCTAAACAAATATTTGAGCTTTAACCAGCCAGACTCTTTTTGTCATCTAAGGGGTATATAATGTAAAGGCACGACTCACATTAGTCCGCATTTTATTTTCCCCCATGCTTTTTGTGCAAAAAGAAAAGGAACCCAAAAATTTATTGAATTAAGGTATTCTGGAATCAAAGCTTTTCTCAAATAAAATGAGTAAATTAAAACAATAGACCTTTTTAATCATGATGTGATTTTTGATACACGCTTTTTTTTTATAAGAATACTTTTTATAAGAATACTAGGGTGAAAATTGGCCAAATCGTAAGAATACCCTAAGAATACCCTCCAGGGTGAGTTTTAGTCAATTGATAAGAATAAGACTGTCATTTTTCAGAAAATGGTAAAACAAAAGTGACACAGATACAGTAATTTAACAAAAGAGATATTGTACTTTCTTTCGTGTGTGTTACGTTTCGTGTGAAAATAAACATGGATGAAAGATAAACAAATGCTACAAAATAATGCTACCCTAAACTAGTAAATGAAAAATATCAAAGATTCCTTCTCTAGGGTTCTCAATTTCTTGTGGTTCCTGTTGCTCGGGAGAAGATTCCAAGTGATCAACGAATTCGACTTCTTCGTCCTCGGTGATATCTTTCACAGAGTCTTGTTGAGCATCGAACTCGGCAAGTGAGGTAGCGCTTTCTGGATTAATAGTGCTAGGAGTAAGTTGTGCTGGCTCAAGGATGGATGGTGGCGGTACGCTATATTCTTCGAGACCTTCGGGCAAGATCTTGCTATCTTCTGATCCATCAGCCGTCATTAGGCATCCGGTTTTCTGCCAAATATTCTCTCGGAATTTGTCATATTTCTCATCCGAAAGCTTATCCCAAGCTTCTCCTGTCCATTGGGTGATCAAGATTCTTCTCTCTTTAGCGGTAAAAGACTTCTCATTGCCAAACCAGCGATCTGAATTTTCTTCGACGTCAAGCCAATTTTGCTGCTCTTTAGCAATGAGGCTTTTCAGCACTTGTGCGTAGCCAGCGTCAACGGGCTACCACAGATCAGTGGCATCAGCTAGGCCAAACCACACAAGACCTTTTAAATCGCTAACAGATTTCTTAAAGCTTTCTTCTGTGTGAGTCGTCAAGTTGTCAAGGAGAAGAACGAATCGTTCAAGTTTTTCACTTTCGATAAAGCCCTTCAAAGTTTTATCTACCCACTTTTCGCAGACATTGATATCCATCCAGGCGTTCGGTTGGAAAAACACGTGAGTGCTTGGATGCCATGCTTTTTGCTCATCTACACTGATTCGAATTCCTTTCCCTCTAAAAATGATTCCAAGGGGTGGTTGCTTGCCTTTTGGACGGAACATGACTTGTAGGGAGCACTGTCGTTTCTCAAGCCCACTTCCTATGAAGATAAGAGGAGAACAATGTTTGAAGTCATGCAAAAATAACATTTCAGAGTAAGGTAATACAGTAGAGAAGGAATAGAGGAACAAGGAGAGTTCTTCATCATGTACAGAATGATAATAATAATACTGTCTAATAAATGATATAAAAGTAAGAGCAAGGGAAAACGCTTACCTGGTTGGCTAATCCATGTGTTGTGCTCATGCCATTTACCAGGCTCAACGAACTCATATGTTTTCTTTGAATCTATGACAAACGGCAAAGGTGACTGATCGACGTTGAGTCTTTTTGAAGGTAGAAACCGTCCCCACTTTTCGTCATATCGATCATTTGGCTGTGTGCGGAGACATCGTTCTCGAAAGGTGGCGTGCCATTTTTGTAACGGTTTTACTTTCTCCTTTTTGCTCTTCTTCTTGCTTCTTTGTTTGGCCCTCATTTTGATGTTTCGGCGATTTAGAAAGGCCACAATGACGTGTTTTCCGATGACAGCATCCTTGTCGTTGGTTAGTTCCCTTTGGATGGAAGTTGCTTTAGTCATAAGCCATTGAAAGTTGACGCGATGACCCTTTGATCGTGCGTTGATGAATTTATCCCATAGATGATGGTAGAGAATTTTATACTTTGTTGATGGACGACTCTTCTTGTACAATTTTCGATGAGAATCAGCAGCTTCTTGAAAGATCTTCTCCTTGTTTTTTACCCATTTAGACAGCAATGATTGCGAAATCTTGTACTTCTCTGAGATCTCTACTTGAGAGGATTTAGTGTACCGAATTTCAGTTATGATTACGGCTTTTTGCGACGCCGAATAAGATTTCCTAGCTCCCTTGCCTTTTCCTTTTTGATTGAGGTTTTTCTCAACCTGGGTAACCAATCCATCAACAACACTTTTAACCACATCTCTGCGAAGTTCTTCTGACGCTTCCTGGGCGCTTTGCTTTGGAACGGCTGACTTGGATTTTGTCTTTCCATGAGTCAACAAGTGAGTGCTAAGACCTTGTTGGTTTTTAAGTTTTTTCCCACAGTAGTCACACAATAAACTTGTTTCCGTTGGCTCGTCGGGAATGTGAACTTTTGCGAACTTTCCTCGGTGTTTGATTGACTTGGTCACACCAAAAAACCCAAGAGTTTTTTGTTTCTTTGGTGGAGATGCCATCACACACGCGTGATCTCTGTTACACAACTGAACATCAAACGATTTTTATAACATATACATCACTGAAACAAACACATGCCAGAACGAGAGAGTTGAGATCTTTCACCGTGACTTTTAAAACACGAAGGACTTTGATAACAAAGCCACCCGTTATATTTGTTTTGGCAGTGCTGCAAATGAGGATTCAGTTAAATAAACTGTGCGAAGGACTTTGATAATAAAACCACCCGTTATATTTGTTTCGGCAGTGCTGCAAATGAGGATTCAGTTAAATATGCAGCTGATATTTTTTTTAGAATTACTCACATAAGCTGTCCAGGAAAGAAATTTTTCTCTGAAATAATAAGAATACGTTAAGAATATTTCACCCTCAATTTTGGCAATTTCTTAAGAATACTTGACCCTCAGTCAAAGTACACTATTCTTATAAAAAAAAAGCGTGTAATTTAAAAACTCCAGCATTAAAATGAATGACACATGATGATTTTTTAAAACGACCACTAAAGTTTTCCTATCATTGTTTTGATGCTGGAGTTTAATAATTCAACAATACAGTGTAATTAGCAAAAGGTCTATTTTGAGCCAAGACTTACCCAATTCATTAATATCATCTTCCCCAACTGTGATTGTCCAATAATGTTATGACAGTTTGCATTGAGGTGAAAAAGTTTTGCAAATTTCTTTGAAATGTTTTTCGCGTAATTGTGTATGTCTGAGTCAGCCAAACCTTTTGCTGCTACATTATCTGGTATGGATTGGCACAGTTTGATTATGCTCTCCTCCTAAAATAAAGTTTTTAAATTTTCAGATTGAACCAATAGATCTTGATATACTACACCATTGACAGTGACACTGAACGAAAATGAAAATATCAATTACCTCCAACATCTTCTGGACATGATTCCCAATGAAACTTTTGCTGTGATATGCTTGTCGCTCAACATTTAATGACTGCAGTACATCATCAAGTCCAGTGACACAGGGCCCTTCCAAGGTGATTTTTTTTTCTTTCATTAATTTTGCAATACGTGTTTGCTAAAAGAAGATTGTGAAAGAATTTATCTATTGGAAAAAGCCTTGAGAATTAGTCAATAGCCTTAGTTGTAAAGAACACCTTTCACTTATTGCGGTTTCTAAATGCTAAAATTTATTTTTACCTTCTCAACTATTATTTCATTGAAATGGTCGATTCTTGGCTTGTAGAGGTCAAGGATAGCTTGGATTCTATTTTCCTCGTTTTCAGCTTTTGTCAACTGAATTGCCATTGCTTCTTCGATTAAGTCTATTGTCTTAACATTGTCAGTGATTTTATCTTCTAGGTCTTGGATAATGTTGTATGTATTCATGATGGTGGCTTCATCTCCATCTGTTGTTTTCGCCTGTATTTTCAAATCAACAATTTGTGAAGAAGCTTCAAGCAAATTGAAGAACTTTAGATAGATTCCAAGAGATATATGTAGAGCATGTAGAGCAACCTATGATAAGATCAAAATAATTTTTCAGTTAATTACCCTTTATTTAGTGCTTGATGCCATTTCCTGAAGAGAAACAGTCAATTTGGCTCAATATTACCATTGTTATTGATATGATTTTTTATTTAAGAATAAAAGAT
This sequence comes from Clytia hemisphaerica, assembly GCF_902728285.1. Taxonomy (NCBI): domain Eukaryota; kingdom Metazoa; phylum Cnidaria; class Hydrozoa; order Leptothecata; family Clytiidae; genus Clytia; species Clytia hemisphaerica. The sequence continues at coordinate 122,289 of NW_027104385.1, forward strand.
GCAATTGAATATACCTGGTCTAATGGAATATTAAAGAGGCGCTCTTTAACAACATTATTTGCCAATTTTGCATTTTTTATATCTCCTTCAAACTTGTCCATAAATCTCTTCAGGTCCTCATCTAATGTTGCTAAAGTTCTTGGTGTCGCAGGCTCATCTCTTCCACTGGGTGGTTGTTGAAGCTGTTCTTTTGTTATGTGGCAAAACAAACAAGAATGTCTCCCTGAATAGAAAAGGTAGGATAAAAAGGTAAAGAAATAATTTCTTTAAAACAGCTTCAAGAGCAAGAAGTTCTGAACATTTCAAGTTTTGGTATGGTACAGTACAAGTTTATGGTGTTAGGAAGAAATTCTATAGTTCTCTTTCTGGGTTGAAGGCTAGACTAATTAGGGAATAAGGGGAATTATGAAAGGATATGCTCACCACTAGCACCAGTTAGCCCATAAGCTGCACATAGAAATTCATAATCACCAGTCAAGAACACGCAAATGTTTCTTCCCCTAAAATATGAATTGTACTTTTCTTACAAAATCAAAATTGACTTTTGCATCTAATATTGTCCGAATGCCTTTGTCTAAAAGAGATCATCAAGATTCAAGTATTCGAAATTCATCTTGTAATGACTATAATTAATGAAAATATAGTTTACTCACTCCCACTTCGTTTCCTGTAGGTCATCAATTTGCGACTTGTATCTGTGCAGACCAGTTACAAGGTTTGTCCTGTAATCTTTTGCTTCAAATAAGCTGAATACACACGTGTTGTCTTTATTATTTGGACACTCCCTATTCAAAACTTGGTAACATGCCTTGAAGCTGTGACCTCCATGATCCCCTCCGATCTTAATATGTATCTCATCGTTCATCTCTGGTGGATGTTTTAGCATGTTGTACCTTAGAGAAATATTTTGAATAACTGTCAGAATATGTATCATACATAAAAGCATTCCCAGGCTCTCGAAAAATAATTTAGATCGTTTTAAAGAACAGGGAAACCGAATTTAAAGTTGGACCCTGTCAGTTGACACAAAAAAGAACATCTTACTTTTGTAAAGCATCGAGATAACTCAGAGTATGATTAGGTAGATCATCTATATAACCCCATGGTGTAGTCAGAACTTCATATTGTCCTTTATAGTTTTTCAGTGGAAAAAGAAATGGAGCATCTTCAACAATATAATCAACTCCTCGCCAAAGCTTTGCTACCTTTTGTATCCTGCCTTCTGATGCCAACTGGACATTACACGATTTGAACCATCTGAACAAAGAAATGTTAGGAAAGAGTTCATTAGGATTATTGTAAAAGGTCAAACGCTTGGGCCTGGCTTGTGAAATGGATATTGTGCCAATACATATCATTGTCAATCATATTAATAGAATGGAAAATTACTTAGTATCTAATTATATTTAATTAAAGATTTTATTAAGACTAGTAATATTTCACGAGCTTATATTTCAACCTTTTGTCACATACCTCGCCATTGCTTTAATTTTTGACCATGGAAGGTTAAGGCTCGATTTCATAGCTACAACTTCTTCAGCGTCTATCCAAGATTCCGCTATATTATCTTAAGAGAACTTGTTTTGATTTTCTCGCGATTTTTATTTACAAACTCAAAATTCCGAAAAATTATTCCCACGAAAACTCAAGAAAATACTTTACTTGAAGTTGAAAAAGAAATTGCTTTCAATCTTTTTTAACTATATGTATATTTATTTACTAACAATTTTACTCCTTTAGATGATTGAACCTTGAACAAAAACTTGTTTTATATCACTTTAAAAATATGGCTGAACCAAAAAAATTGATTACCGCAAAACACGATGATTGAGTGAACCTTGAACAAAAACTTGTTTTATATCACTTTAAAAATATGGCTGAACCAAAAAAATTGATTACCGCAAAACACGATTTTTTCCGCTTTTTATCAACTACGAAATTAGTTTCCTTGTGTCTCTGAACCGCTGAAACCCAACCCAACTAGAGTGGGAAAAATACCCTGCAATTTCAGCCCACTCGCCCACAGCTCACTTCAATCGTTTTAAATATACCTTTCGAGCATCTGAAGCATTGACAGCCTTTTTAGTGAACGGCGGTTGAGCACTCGGAGTATCTCTTTGTAGTCGTTTCCGTGGTTGATTGGTCCAAAAGGTTCTTATATCCGTTGTGCCTATCAAAAAAAAAGATCTTAAATTTATTCGTTGGATTTAATTCGATATTTTGCGCCTGGGGTCCCTATTTCAACTGATTCTCTCCCAAGTACAGAAATATGAAAATAGATCTTTGGGTTCCTTTTTGGAAATAAGTAGAAGTTTTCAGGAAGTTAAAAAAAAAATTAACCCATACGTAGATATGAACCCTCCAAATGCATTCGGGATGGGTCCTACCCACGAAGGAGTAGGAATAATCACGGCGCTGACAAACACTGCGACTTGACAGACGTAAGCTGCCAAGCCATGGCGTATACCATGACACTCGAACGACACTAGGAGAGCAATGCTTACGCGAGGCCGAACCTTATGAGTGCCATTAAACCCATACAAGGTAGATTTTTGTTAATGTCGGCAAAGTATATTTCAGAACATCATTCTTCGACAACAGCGGCACTTCCCTCAGGTACCTAATAGCCCGCCCCCTCCCGCTTCTTCATTTTTCGAAAAATTTTCACCCAGGACATTCTTCTTATTACTTCCCCTACCCTGCTTATTAATTTTTGGGAAAATGTTTTTGAAAGTTCACTCTTTTGTCCTAGTTCTGCTGTATTAGCCTCCTTTTCAAAGATTTTCCACCCAGGAAAAGCATAACATTGACATAAGCATAGATTTGACAAAACACATTTATACCTTTATGACAAGAAATCACCTCGTGATTTTTCCCGAGGTACCATCCACATATCTTTCGATGGTTAGTTTGGTCTGTATGCCGCTTTTGCTTCGTCCAATCACCAATACCAGAGATCATGCAACGGCATCTCAACTGAACCCCATCTTCATTATACTCAACGATCAAGTCATCACCATTGAATCCTTGTTTGTTTTTTATATTTTATTTTCATTTTTCTCCATAGCTTTAATAAAACAAATATTCCATAAAATATCAATCTGTTTAATAAAAAACTGTTTTGTTGAGACGTGTTTTAATGAGAGCGAGAAAAAGAACTTTATTATTACGACCGAGCAAGTCAAAAACATTACAGTGGCAACAGACCTTAAGGGGATCTAATTTCGCGTGGATTAGATCTCGCAATTTCACTTTCTCGCACGCAGAACCACTTTTGCCAATTCTTACTAATAGACGTTAGTACACTGGGAAAGACTGCCCCTACCTTTTATTAAACTGATAAAATATATTAAGCGATGTAAACACATTAAGCAAACATTAATCAATTAGCTATTTTGCATTTGATTGCCACTTACACGCCATTGTCAATACCGTGAACAAGAATTAGCCCTTTGTAATTCGATTGACATTTGTCACCAATTATGTCAATGATAGAACGTGATAGACTTTCGAACGTGAAGAATTGTCAGTCATACTCAAATGCGTTTCTTGGTGCCCTTTCATGAGCGCTTTATCGGAATCATATAAAGCGAAGTAATGGACTGGGTTAAGAGACTGGTTTCGAGTTTAACAATTTCACCGAATTTTGGCCATTTTCGCAAAAGTCAGTCTACGCGAATAACTTAGATTTTAGATTTGGAAAAAAAGACCACGCGAAAATGAATCCAATTGATAAAGTATTTTATTGTACTATGATCGGGCCTCCTGCAACTACGCACAGTAGAGTAAACTTGTAATTCTAGAGCCTTCCAGATGTAAAAAAAAAACTAGAACAAGTAAATAAGTTTTTCATCAAAGATCGTTACTATTCTTAACAAAACTGTTAGATGGATAAAATTTTAGTCATTTGTTGATTACCACTCAGTCTTAGTGACTCTGATGTTATTGAGCCTTAAGTTCCTTGTAGTACTGTCAGCTTCATTTTGGTCTGCCATTAAGAAGGTTACTTTCACAGGAACGTTGATACCTCCACCAAGCCTGTACCGTCCGCTCCTATCTGCAGTTGGATTACCATAGACTTCGCTAAAATAAATTTTTCAAATAACTATTCATGCTCTTTATAAGGACAATTTAAATTAAAATAAAGAGAATTTGATTTAATATTTAGAACTTTAAGTTTCATGCCGCCCGTATGGACGACAAGACAATCATCAACAATTTATAAAAACGCGTTAGTTTAAATTTCGCTGAAAACTTAGAATAAAATGAGAACAACTAAGACACTATCGACACTAGATAATAGAAAGACAGACGGTGATCCCCGTACGTAGTATTCATTGATCACCTTGCAGAAAGAAGTCTGACCTAAGATATTTACTAATTAAACAAACACCTTTACAAAAGAATTGGTTGTTTCTTGACAAGATTTATACTAACCAAATCATGTTCATGTAACTTGTATTGTATAAAACATCCGCCACATTCTTTTCAAGATGACCCAGTATTCCCCTACTGTCAAACAACTGGATTGCATTCCCATGTTCCCTATTTACTTTCCGCGCTAAAAACCGCTCATCTATTTCTATTCGGAATGGACATTCGTGATAGCCTTTACAATGTACAAAAATTTCCAGCTTCCAAAGCATCTTTTACTATATCTAGATGTAGAATAAATATTATTTTTACAGTGGATAAAGCAGTAAACTAAAAGGCTTCCAGATTGTTTCATATTCGATTTGCGCAGATAATTTATTGAAAGGTCAAAAACTCTAAAAGGTGAATTTTGTAATAATTTTCCCAATAATTGATCGATTTTCCGTATTTGTAACCCTTAACGCCCTTAACCCTATTTTTATCAGGGGGGTGTTTTCCACCAGGCTGGCACTATTTTGCTAATAGCTCACTGAAATTTTTTTTTAACACTCTGAAAGTTTTTGACTTTTAATATAATCCTATTAGCAGCATGTATACCAAATTTTATAATTATACACCGACCAGATCAGGTTTTATGACTTTTTTGTGCAGTCGTATCATAAAATCCAGCTAAAACCCTGTAAAATCCCAAAAGCTTAAATGTAGCATAACTTTTGATCTAGGCATCCAACTGACTTCAAATTTTGACAGGTTTTAGGTATCAATAATAAATTTTAAAAAATATTCAAAAAATTTTCAAAAACTGCTGACGTCATCAAAAATGACGTCATTGTTTTTTGAAAAATTTTACTCATTTTCTGCATGGATTTTAAACGTCAATTTTACCAGTATGTTAAAAACTGGCAAACATGTTAAAGATATTTATTTTGCCTTTTAGAAATTCAAAACAAAATTGAAAAATCTCCATTCGTTCAACTTTAATTGCTATTTTATTGAATAGTACTTTTTCATTGGTCAGCGATAAGTGTGAAAGTTGATGATGACGTCATCAACTCAAATTATTTTCTATGAACTCCTTTTATGGTAGAGAACATTTCTGCCAAATCTCAAGTCCATATCTTTTCTAGATCAAAAGTTATGCAAGGCTGGTGGAAAACACCCCCCCCCCTTGAGAATACAAAATCCGAAAAAGCCTGATAATAATAGGGTTAACGTAAATATCATCCCACAAAATTAAGAAAAAATATTCAGATGAGAGCAGCAACCCTAGGCTTGCGAGCTGACGGGTATGTGCTGCCTGACTTTCGGACTAAAAAGGAGAAAAAATAGGAAAATTTTGCGATTTTTATCACCCTTGCCTTATTGGGACTAATTTGATCAATTAGTGTTGATCTTTCAAGGAGCAAAAAGTAGAAATATTCCTATTTTTACAACCCTTACAGGGGGGCTGGAATTTCCGAGTAATTTCTTCCGACTTACTTTTCCGAGCTATTTTTTATATATGTGACGTCATAATTTCAGTTTATTATGACGTCACCACAAAAATGATAGCTCGAGTTTTTTTTTCAGCTTTTAACTTTTCGAGTTATTTGTTGATATATTTAACACAGATCTGCCTTGAGGTAACAAACCCATATAAACGGGCCTGGAATTCCCGAGTTATTTTTCCCGAGTTATTTTGCATTTGACGTCATATTTCAGGTTTTATGACGTCAGCACAAAAAAGATAACTCGAGTTTTTTTTGAGCTTTTAACCTTTCGAGTTATTTGATAAATTTTAACTCGGTTTTTTTTTCTTCGTGGCTTTAGCTTTTCGAGTTATTTGGCATTTTTTAACTCGGGTTTTTTTGTGCCTTTAACTTTTGAGTTATTTGTTGATATATTTAACACAAATCTGGCTCTTCAGGTTACAGGCCTATGTCGAATTTTCCATAAATCGAATATTTACTATAAAAATGTAATGTAAATAACTCGAAAACTTTAAGGCAGGAAAAAAAAACCGAATTGAAATTTATCAAACAACTGGAAAAGTTAAAAGGCACAAAAAAAAGACCGATTTAAAAGGCACCAAATTACCGTGGCTGATATGGGCGTCCCTGCGCCTATCTTGTCGCGGCGGTTTAAGTGTCGCCTAACTTTTCAGGCGGCCGCCTATCTTTTCGGGCGGCCGCCTAACTTAGCGATGGATTAACTTGGGCGGCCGCCTATCTTAACTTAGGCGGCCGCCTAATTAGTCAATCTTGCTGATCTATTCTGGTCTGTATTTCTATCATCTCAATTCAGGCGGCGGCCAGTTTTATCATTTCAAATTTCAAATCAAACAACAAACATGGTAGCCATTTTCCTCTTCCTTGCTTTTGAAATTCCTCTGCAACTTAATACACCATTTTGGTATTTTTGTTTACTTTATTAACACGTGCAGCAGAAGATAGGCGGCCAACTCAGGCAGCCGCCTAAGATTTAACAAGTTAGGCGGCCGCCTGAATTAGAATAGGCGGCCGCCTAAGATTCAAATATAAAATGCAGACCAGAAAGCTAAATTTGATGACCATCCATCGATAAGTTAGGTGGCCGCCTAAGATGACAGGCGGCCGCCTGACTTAAACCGCCGCGGCAAAATAGGCGCAGGGATGCCCATATCAGCCACGGTACCAAATAACTTGAAAAGTTAAAGTTAAAAGCTCAAAAACCTTGAGTTACCGTTTTTGTGATTACGTCATAATAACGTCACAAAACTAAAATTATGACGTCATGTGCAAAATAACTCAGAGAAATAACTTGGAAGAAAATAACTCGGGAAAAAATAACTCGGGAAATCCAGCCCCCCTTACAAGGACTTAAGGTCCAAGAAAAGGCACCTTAAAGGGCAGCACATACCCGTACCTTTCACTTGATGTACCCCCCCCCCCCGAGCAGTGATCAATTTAGAGCTAGGGAAATAGGAATCATCTACCCTGAAGTTTGCAAAACTCTGAAAACACCCTACGAAAGATAAAAAATAACCTTCCATTTCAGAAACATTTAAACCAGAATATTTCTCATCATATGGTTACACAAGATTTTTCATTTCACGCACGTTTTGTTTTCTCTCGACAAAAACATTTTCATCTATTCATTTTCCCGCGCTAACTTTCGAACGTCCTAATTCTATAAAAAAAGGTTCGGAATGGTTAAACCGGGTGTACTTTATTGCTATAAAAGTTTATTTTTAGAAGAAAAGATGACAATTTTGTATTAAAAGTAAGAAATTTGCCTGAATTAAAATAAATATATTTCATTTTTGCGAGTGAAAGAATTTTTGGATTTTACCCCATCGTCTATCCATCGTCCATTTCCCTTGAGAATTACCCCCTGGAAAGAAAAAAAATTGACAAGATGAAAATAAAAACACAAAAAAGGCACCATGTGTCTTTCTTTTCAATCATTGTGTCATTGTGTGTGGTGTATAAAAATGGTTTTCACAATTTTTAAAGCAGGATGAAGATTATGAGTTTGAGCACATTGTTGATGCAGATTTTGATGTTGGGGAGACCCAACTTGATATATCCGGAAAATCGCCAAAAAAAAGAAAAGTGACAACCAACAAGACCACTGACTCAGGCTCCGATTCAGAATCTAATCAGAATCTAATTCTGAAGTTGAAAAAGTAAGAATTTTGTTTGAAACTAAGGGAAAAAGAATATTATAATGACTTCTTCATTAAGATTTCAGTCAAAATAGTCCCGAGTTTCTCTAAGTAGTCCCCGGTAGGTACTAGGGTCGCGAGCTGACGGGGGGTGCCGTCCGACTTTCGAACTTTGGACTCTTACCGGGACTAAAAAAGAGATAACAAAGGAAAATTTTGCGAATTTTACGACCCTTAGCGGGACTAATTTGACCAATTTTGACCAAATTTCGATCTTTCAAGGGGTATAAAGTTGAAATTTTCCCATTTTTCCGACCCTTAGTGGGACTGAAATTAGATTTTCTGATTTTCCCGACCCTTAGCGGGACTTTGGAAGTCCAAAAAAGGTACACTTAAGGGCGGCACATACCATACCCTCCATTTGCCTAAGTACCCCCCCCCCCCTCGGGAAGTAGTCTAAGGGTCAGGATTTCCCTGGTTTTTATCTAAGGCTACACAAACCATGAAAATTAAAAAAAAGTCTCTTGAAAGTTACGAAATTTTTTGAAAATTTGCTTTCTAATAAACTCTTACCCAATCCCTTAGTTTGCTTTTTGATGATTCTGAAAGTGATTGTATCACGTTTATTCAGTAAAACCAAACAGTGGCGTGTGACTCTAGGTACGAAATTGGCTTTCTATAGGTGATTTTTAACAACCTTTTTCGAAAATCGAGTCCCTGTAAGTGTAAGGACGGGGGTACTAGAGTTGTGAGCTGACGGGGTGTAACGCCCGACTTTCGACCCTGGGACCCTCAGCGGGACTAAAAAGGAGAAAAAAAGGGAAATTTTGTGAATTTTACAACCCTTATTGGGACAAATTTAACCTAATTCCGGGGGCAAAAAGTTCGAAAAGGTACCCTAAAGGGCGGCACATACCCGTACCCTCCATTTGCCTTAAGTACACCCCCAGCCTGTATTGGTTTTCGGAGGTCCGATCCGAAAATACGCAACATTTCCAATCCTAATATCCCCTGGGTAAGTGTAACACGAATGCAATAAAAGGCGGTTTTTGTTTTGGAACTCAAAATTTAGGTGTGACGCTATAGTTACTTTAATGGGATAAACTTTTGCGGGGATTAAATTTCGCGGATTTTGCGAAACAAAAATCCGTGAAATTAAGTCTCATTGGTAATTTTGAAGGAACTCGTCCGCGAAATATTTCAACTAACACAAAATACCTTATTGGGGGAAAAAATGTCTGGGGAAAGTGACGAAAATTTTGAGGAGGTGACAAAATTTTTCCCCGACGAAATATTTCCCCGACATTTTATCACCCAACCAAAAGTTGTACCCAATTTTTGTATCCCCGACCAAAACATTTACCCGAAAATTTATACGGCAACCAAAATTTAAATGTATTTTTTTACACCTTTATTTACCGAAAATAGTACTTTAAACGTCAAATTACAAGATCCATTTTCGAGCTAGTGAAGGAAACCATTTCATTTGGACAATTTAGTCGGGTGAAAGTGACGAATTTTAAATTTTGGTCGAGGAAAAATGCCTCTAGGTGACGAAATTTTCCCCGACGAAAAAAAAACCGACTAAATAAAACTCTGACATTTCTTTCCCCGATAAGGTGTGTCAAATAAATACTATTTTAATTAATGGTTACTTGCATCAAAGAAGTGCAAATAATGTATATTTCAACAACCAACATGCATGGTTTGACAGTAAAAGTCACAAAATCGTGAAAATATTGGCACCCAAAAACGCGAAATTTAAACCCCGCAAAAGTCTATCCCACTAAAGTAGAAGAGAGCGCCGCTTAATGGGTGCATATGGTGGTTAATAAATGAAAAACGTTAATTAGGATGCATGAACATTTGACAAAAAAGTTATCAATTGTCCATAAGAAAGACAGAATAAGAAAGAAAATTGAGATAAAGCTTTAAGGGTTAGTTACGACGGGGATTTGGTTTTAGGGACGAAAAAAATCAAAATCAAGGTTAAAACACTCACCACGTGAAATTTAATTTTTTTTAAGGAAAAACTTAATCTTGAAGAAATTGCCGATGGAATCGTGAGTTGGCTGGCACGATACAAGATATCCCAAGCTGACTTAGTCTTGCAACGTTCACACACGACTTTTAGTGATTTACTGAAGGGACGCGACAACCCGACAACGTCTCGGGGTGAAGAAGTTTGGGTGAAAATGAAGAGTTTCTTGGCAGACAAAGAGGAACAAACGGATATAAAAGAAAAAGTAGCTGCCAAGAAACAAGGTAATTAATTATTCATACCTTAATAATTCTATTTAACTTCGTGATCCCTTTACTTTCGTGCATATAATTCCTTGCGTAAATCAAAGTTTGCAATCACAGACTCACTACGTTTAGGCTATTTTGAAATCACCCTCTAAACCATGTTATTACTAGTGCAAATTTTTTGTATATTGGGTTTTGTAAAGACAACCTTTTAGAAGGACGAGTGTCTTAGAATAAGCTATGAATAATAGGGCCCATTCTATTTCACAGAAATGTCCTCGCATAGACGAAGATCTGGAGGATCGGTGAAGAAGTTCACTACAAAGCAAATTACGATTTTGGAGACGTGTTTCGATGAGAGTGAGAAAAACGATCATAAAATTACAGGCGAGCAAGTCAAAAAATATAACACTGGCAACAGGTCTTACGGAAGGACAAGTAAGTATTTTATTGTATCATTTTTAAGGGATAATAAATGAAAAAGGGGAAAGATTTTCCAGATTAGTAAAAATGCTTACTTTTATAGCACTTTCTGGCAAAGTCTTCAATTCTTTACAAGATTAGTCGTTATCTTTCAATTACTAAAAGCTCATTAAACGACTTCTAATTCTATTTTTCTTCAGGTAAAAACCTGGTTTCAAAACGCGAGAACAAGAAAGAAGAAAACGGGAACGAAGGCACAAGACAACATTAACAAGACTATTTAGATTGAATAAATATTTTTTATTAAACTATTGAAACTGTCTGTCGTATCATTTTGTCTCTCACCCTTAACTGAATGAAAATCGAGAATTCTCAACCCAGTGGCATTCAGACCCGGTGAAATTTCACTCTTTTCATAGTCACCCGGTGCAGAGAAATGAGATGGAATAGAAAACCAGTTTCCCTGATTACCCAAAGTGTTCTGATCATTTCTATTGAAAACGCTTTTGTTTTAGCTTAGATTAGGTCATTGAAAAAAGCTCAAGAAAAGATGGCCCGTCCTAAAAATTGGCTGGTTTCTATATGCTACATGATCATAAAAATGCATTTACGCTTTTCGTTTTTGACAGATTGTCCCCTAAACTTTCAGAGTGAAGTTACAAATTTTACACTACTTTTTTGCCTGAAAAATTCTCATCACAATGATATTAAATTCTTTCGATAAAGTTTGTAAGAGCCTCGGGAAAAGCAGATTTAATTTCTTGCTTTCAGGGGTATAATCTAATGATGCGGTTATATCATTAGAATTGCTAGGAAATTCTAAGCAAGAAAATATAGGTATCTTTTGGTCTGAGCGAGGTTTTCCCAAAATATAAGCCCCTAAACTTCACGCATAATTAGACTCAAAACGATAAAACCACCGGGTCACCGAGACAGAAGTCTAATAAATGGAAATTATGTCTTCGTACTACATACACCCTGTCTCATATTATTCTTTGCCACGGAAAATCATGTGACATCTTTTTCTACCAATAAGATTTAATAATTTCAAGGGTAAAACAAACAATGGTTTAACTCACTAAAAGATTATGTTTACTGAAAGCACATAATTAATCTTTAGTAAGTGTTCTGTTGTACCCCAGTTCTGACGTCATTGCGTGGCGAAGAATTGAGCCTTTTGAATAATCTCTTTCATCAAAAGAAATTCCGTGGGAAGGATAATAGAGGAAGCCTGTTTGTTTAATTTTGATGGAAAATGGAAACAAAAACAAAAACAAAAAAATATATGGTCAGCACGATAAGATTTTTAAAGAGATAGAGACCCTAGGCTGTAACAGGGAGAGCAGATACATGGAAATAATGAAGTCATGTTTCTGAAGGTTATAGAAGTCAAAAGAAATTTTTAGAGTGAAATTTTTTCTAATATTCATAATTTGATGTAACAGATAATATAGTTTTATGATTTATAACTCATTATCTTCTTGGATTATTGAGATTTTATAAGATGTTTTCGAATAGTTATGTCATGAATTTTAAGGATTATCTGTTGTTTTTGTTAAGTGGAAGAGCTTATAGGAGGTCATCAGTTGACTCAGATCTACTCAAATGAAGTTTTCGGCCCTTTAATTCAATAACTTCTTGTAGATCAGCGGGCCATGTAGTATCAGTATTATCCAAGATACTACATCCTCAAGCTCAGCAGTTTTTTTAAAATAGCGCTGATTAATTAATTTCATAAATTATTTTAATTACTTATTTTGTTGATTGAATGTAAGTCCTTAATTGGGGTAATATAAAATAAGATATTTTTACCTTCTGCCATTTTTTTCAATATTGATGTCTTTCTTCTTCTACAGCAATTTTCAAAAAGGATGATGTTCACTTCGATTGGTTTCGATTATATTCGTTTGGTTCAACAATCGAAATTTTCGATTGTCATCCCCTGGATTTTTGAATGGGCGGTTGGGGGGCGGGCGGGCGATAATTTCATGAGGGCTGAACGCCCATATTCTTCCAGAAAATAGGGGGACGTTATGGGCTGCAGTTCCCAATACCTGTGAACCCCAACACACAGGCCACGTTGCACGTTGTTTACCAGCAACTCATCGTTAACCAGCAACTCATCGTTAAACGAGTTTACCATTTGTTGAATGGGTGACATAGCCACGCATTCAATCGAACATTTTCAAAGACTGGGTGTCTCGGGCATAATGATAACTTGTGGTTTCTATGATATATCCTTTTGGGAAATTCCTGTTGATCGAGGGAAATTCCCTGACAAAACTAAAATAGTACCCCTACTACGGTTGGTTCTAAGCGAACGCGTAAGGAGGGCGGGATGAAATTTAGGCATATTTCGAAATTGCGATGGCTACCTATACGAAATTTGGGCACTTGTTTATTTTAATTGTTCGAAATTTAAAGATATCATTTTAAGAAAAAGCCCGACATTAAAAGTTTATACAATAGACAGCTCCAGGCTTTTAGGCCTTACTCTTTTACAGTTTTTACGCTCAAAACGGAGGAAGTTATGACGTAGCTTAACATTAATAACAATTTTATAATATTAACATAAAAAAATTTACTGCAAATCAAAGATAATAGTACGTATAATGAATTTGATTTCCAAATACCAGGGAAGGTTTTATTCCAAACGTTACTTTCTGAAGGACGTTAGGTAAGTGACACAGGTAATAAAACAATGAATTTTATTTAGATATTTATTTAGTTAAAATAGATTTAATGAAAAACCAATGCTTGAGTTGATGAAATCCGTAACGATTGTCTTCATCCAAATCCATTTGTATACATGAAAATAAAAGAAAAAAACATGTTCAGGTATCATTGTTCAGAAAATCATACATAAATCCGTTTCGCTCAATATCAGAGCTCGTCAGTATGCCTAGTGACATGCTGATATGATTATCACAAGGAAATAAATATGATAAAATTGGTAGTTTCTTTACTTGTCGTCATCTCAGCATAACACAGTATATAAACGGATAGAGAAAGGAAAAAGACGGAAGAAAATGAAGGACTAGAGTGGTACGAATAGACCTCAGGAAAACCCCCAGCTAGAAAAAAATTCTATGTGCCTGCTGGTTCTTTCCATTCTTGTAGGGTAACTGACACGAAATTTTGCCCAGGTCAACGCCTATATAAAGTGTCGATTCACTTTTGTGTCTCATAGGATCGACCGTATCTTGGTAGAATGGAGAAACGAAACAAACACTGAACAATTTAAGAAGAAAAGAAGAAAAGATTGGAAAGAGAGAGATTGGAAAAGTTTTTTTTTGCATATTTTTTTATATTTTTTTTATTGGAAATGTTGTTTTTTAAATAAGATACAATTTGACATAAAGGTTACTTAGCAATTCGTCTTTGCTGCTTGGCTAAAAATTTATCACAGACTGCCATCGAATCAGGCGTTTTATCAAGGTGGACATTCATTAGGCAAAGGCCATTTAACCTATCCTGGCCCATTGTACTACGTAATTTACTCTTAATTAATTTCATGGCGAAAAAGGACCTTTCACACTCACAAGTAGTCACAGGAATAGTAGCTAAAATTCTGAGAGCTCTTTCGATATTATCAAATTTTGCATGTTTAATGGCGTGTAATGGCAAGTTTCTGAAATAGTAGTGGGAAGGTCCATAAAATCGGCCCAAAATCTTCCATATGCTCTAATTTCCTCATTGTTGATTCGGAGTGGAGATACCATGTCATGAGAGTAAAAACGAAAAAAAGGGCCGGGTTTAACAGCTACATCTTCCTCAGACAAAAAAAGATTTAGGCAAAAGATATAAACCTTGTATGCAAGCAAAGAATTCTCAGAAAAACGACCGACGAACTCCTGGTAAAGAGTATCCAAAAGAGGTACAGTCAGAGAAACTCTATAGTAATCAGATACAGTTTCGGATGGGTGATTATCACGGAAAATCTGCCTCTTGTTTGTCCAAGGTTTTAAGACATTGATATTTATTTAGTCTATTAGCTATATCTAAAGCAAATTGAAACCATTCATCATGCTCAGCACGAACATTGGTTCTAGCCTGTTTCACACGTTGGACGGTAGAAGTGATTAGACTGACAGCGACGGAAATATCATTTAATTTGGCTTGAAGAAGCTGGGTAACACGCAATGTAAGTTCAAGGACACGATAACAAACCACTAAGTTGACAATAAAATGAAATGAGTCAATAGCCTTAAAAAAAGAAAAAAGCGTCTTTTCGGGTTTGGTCGTTAAACTTGCGGTCCGTATTGTTCTTTATTTCTTCAAGGGTAAACCAAAGAGGTTCAAAAAGCTCAATGAAAAGTTCAAGATCTTTGATTCTCTCGACCCATCTGGTTTTAGAAGAATCCCTCAATTTTTTAGCTTTGGAGTTAAAGTTAGGGTCTTGACTGGAAGACAACCATTCACCATCAAGGTTATCACTCACACGATGAGAGAGATGAAAAGACTTGACGTACTTTAAAAAACACCTTTGCCTCTGCTCAGAATTGTGAGAAAAAAAAGTTAGTTTGGTTGCAACCTCGAGCATAGTATTCACAGAAATTATTTGAAAATTTCTAGAAACACAAATGTTCAATCTGTGTGAAAAACAGTGGACAAAAGATTTTCGAACAAGACTTGTAATGAGTGCAGCTGCGCCATTTTTATGACCAGCAACATTCCCAGCACCATCAAACCCTTGACCCCTACATTGATTGATGTCAAGACCAGGATCCTTGACCCTTTTTAAAATGGTGTTGGAAATTGCCTTTCCAGTGAGACCATCTTTCAGATGAACAAAACCAGCAAACTCCTCATGAATCACATTTTCTTCATCAATGTACCTTAAGACTAAAGATAGTTGCTCTTTTTGAGAGCAATCAATAGCCTCATCTGCCATAATGGAAAAAAAAGTAGGTTCAGGCTTGATTTGAATTAAAATCTTTTCAAGAATGAGTGCTCCAGAGATTGAAATAATTTCATTCTGAGTGGATGGAGATAAATAATGGGCATTACCTAATGATCTTGTAGATTTTTGTCACCCCTTCTTATCCCATAATTGACCAGCTCAATAAAATTACCCAGACCAGATCTTTCAGAATATTCCCCAGCCTCCGGATAATTTTTGCGATCATCACAATCAGTGGCGTTGTGGGAAAATTTTCTGGAGGGGCCAAAGTCAATTTTTTTTAAATGCCCCCCCCCCAATTTTCCAAAATGGTGCCCCCACCCACCAGTTTCTAAACTTTTACTAATTCATTTGCCTAGGCATAACGAGGAAGGAAATATTTAGTGGAGAAGAGTAGATATATCTTTGATGAATGGAAAAGGGAAAAACAGGCCCCACCATACTTGAGGCCGACTAAAAAATTTTAAAAATCGACTGCCAAGATACCCTAAGTTACTAAATAAAGCTAGACAAATTTGACACTTGCTAGATTGAAAAGAAACTTAAAGAAACAATGTGTAATACGAGCGAAGCGAGCGAAAAAATTGATGTTTTATGATTTCAATATTGTTGTCAGGAAATTGGTCTTTGGGCGCAGATAGATTTTCATATAACAATGCTATATTTTACACAAAAAAAACTTGTAAATTAGCTAGATTGCAAAGAAGTTACCAATAAAGTGTATTGCGAGCGAAGGGAGCAAAAAAAATTGCAAGGATTTTAAAACTATCTCAGTAAAATTGGTCCTGGGCGCAATTGAAGGCGTATAAAGTATGATTTTTAGGATTAGGGCGTTTAAAAAATCCTCTTTTGGCACCCCTTGCTTTTCGGCACCCCTTCAAAAAAGCTCCGGGGGGGGGCATGGCCCCCCCCCCCCTGCCACAACGCCACTGATCACGATGATCTCTCAAAGGAATACCCATGTGACCACAAACAATTACGGTGTCAATTATTGAAGGCAAAATCAGTTTGGCCTTGTTGATGGCTTTCAAATTTTCCCTATCAATAAGAACATCAACATCTCTTGCTTTTCCACCCTCAAAACGATTTAAAAAGGCACACATAATACTTTGACACCGCAAATGGAGAGATTCATCACTATAATTATCACAACGTTGAGGTTTATCTTCACCTAAGTGACGCTTGAAAGCACCAGAAAAAGATTTTCCTGGAACGACACATCGAGAAACAAAATTGGTTTGTAATGTTAATTTACCACTGATGTGAGCAAATAATGAACAAGGCAAGCAAAATACACCACCATGACTTTTGGAATATCTGGCCCAAGAAGAATTATTTTTCAAATATTTCGGGTTAAAACAAGAAGTTCCATGCTTAGGAAAGGTTTTTGATAGAAAGGAATGGGAGTACCATTCTTTTGTGGAGTACTCCTTTGAAATTTCTGTAGCGAAGTGAATTTATTTCCTTACAGAAAGTAATATCTGGAATTTTTTGTGTTAAGTGGTTTAGATTAATTATATGTTGGTGTCAATGCAAAACATTTTCAAGTATATTTAAAATTGTTATAAATATGAAGTGATTTAAGTATATACAAAATTGTTGTAAGTATGAAGTGATTTATTTTTTTGTAGAGAACAGTTGATATCATTAAGTAGGTATGGAAAGTTTCAATAATTTTACAAGTTTGTTAACTTGAGCATTTTACAAGTTTGTTAATAGAGCGTTCAATTTTATCATCACAAAAAAAGGTGCCACAAGTGCGCAAGTTGCGACACCCTGGTGACATTGGTTGGGTTTTTGAGTGGTTTTCGGTGTTTGTTGTTTTGTTTTTCTGCTTGGCCTTTTAAAAGTTATGTATATCGGTCTGAAGGGGCGGTGCGACACCCCTGCAAAACATGCACTCGCAGGGTATGCTCCGGAGTCTTTTTTGTCACAGCTTGTTTTTAGCCTACCCGGAGTTGTTTTTCCGGATCATTCGTTAGTGTCATTAGATTTACTTTACTGACTTAAAGTCCGCGGTAAATATAAGAAAACTGTTTATCAAGTCGCGTTACAGTAAGCGTGAATTCGAGTCTGTATTTTAGATTTTGTGTACAAAAGCGTTTTGCAGGCCTGCACCCTGCAAAATTTTGCAGAAAGACCTGGATGAGGTCAAAATGCAGGGTTTGCCCGGGATTTGATGGCTGTTAGTGTCAAAACGTTAAAAGTCAAGACTCGTCAAATGGCTTTAGATGCTTGGAGAAGAAAAAACAGAACAGGCAGTCCTGATTTTATCTATTTTGTCGCAAATTCCGAAGAATTTAAAGCTTGCACATTTTCGATCTTCTCCAAATTCGTCATCTGAGGGCTGCCATCAAGGTCATCTCAGTGTTTGTTTTTCTTCTTATGGTTCTCTTCTGAAATCCATTGCAACAAGGAAAGTCAAATATGTAAGGTATGTGGTATCTTTTTCTATTATTTTTCATGCCTGCATGTTATCAATTATAATCTGATAAGTGCAGGAAAAACTGCTTCCCTTCCCCCTCTTTCTCTACTTATCTGCCTATGGCCTATGACTTGTCATAATTTTTGGTAATCAACAAAACCACTTGTTGTGTGTGGTGAGTGAGTGGTGAGTGAGTGCCCAATCATGAAATATTTATAAGATATTTGATCAATCGGGGTACGTACTTACTGTTTGTTTGGCCAATCACTCTGGCTAAGAAAAGGTTGACGACAGGAGATGAATTTGTGGCAATTTAAGAGGCAAAGGGACAACCAACCTATTGTGGTTTTATTTTGAAATAAGAGCAAAAAAATAACATTGAAAATTTTGTGATTCTGACCTTGACACCCTAATTTTTTTAATATGTTTTGGCCGGTTAAAAAATTTTTCTGGGGAGAGAAAAAGATCTGTGTGGGTTTTTCACACTCTATTTTGAGGTACACAAACAGATTGTATTTGACTATGTTTAGTTTGCGGGCCAGCACCTGCCAGTCAAGTACTGGTCATAAAAACTGCACGACAATCTTAAAAATGATTTCTCTATTTTGCTTTAGTTCTCTTCCAAATGGAAATTGCCTATACAGTTCCATTTCTCTCCATCTTGTGGGCAACAATTCTTTGATGGATACACTTCGATACCTTGCACGTGTGCAGAACTTTTCCTGAATTGTAAGTATTATTCTCAGAACCAAAAAAACCCATCCAATAAGTTTAGTAGATTGGCTCAGTCATGAAGCATTGCGGTTGGCGGTTACCCACAGTCAGCCGGTTATTATATAAGATTAATTTTATTGGTTGTCCAGTTGTCTTTTGACTTAAATTTTGTTGTTTTGTGTTTGTTAAAAATGTAGGTGCAGCTTGCAAAGATCCTTATTCCCTCTTCATTATATACTTTCAGGTTAGTTGCCATCATACTGTCCAGTAGCCCCTAGATCAATGGATTATTTTGCAACTTCACGTGGTTGGTACGAAATCTTTGACAAAGTCTGCTAAGAAGATGAGTGAAACCATATTTAACTTTAAAGGAAAAAACAGAATGGAATAATTCAATCAAAATGATGATGTGTACCTAACATTTAGTTTCTTGGAAGTTTTTGGATTCAAAATTTTCCCTGTAAACTGGATATCAATATTTGTCATGTAATATCAATTCTGGAAAGTACATCTTGATTTGATTTTGACATGTAATTGCCAATGCAAGTGAATTTGGATGCAAACATAAAACATGCTGCATTATGTACATAATGAATAAATGAGTTTCTGATGACATATGGTTTGTTTTCAATTCGGATTGGGGGCTTTTTACCCCTGGTACAGGATTCTCTGCTTGATTTGGCAAACAGTTCCAAACGAGACACCAGAATGGGGCTAGACTACAATTTCAAGATGAACCAAATATAGAGATTTCAGCTTCAGTACAAATTCTAGTTTTGGATACTTTAATGCATCACATTAATCAATTTTCTAATGAAATACTCTTTTCTTGAGCAGTCTGAATAAAATAGTTTTGCTCTTTTTCTCTAAATTTTCATTTGAAATGGCAAAAGGCTTTTATTATTAATCTGCTTGAAATTATTTAAGTCACCTTTTGGCAGCAATAAGATAAATAAATTTGACACAATAAGAATCGAAACAGAGGCGGATCTGGGATTTTTCTGAGGGGGTTCAAAAATCTCTTTTCAAAAAAAAATTTTCGGAACAAACGTTTTCGGCGTAAATTTTGCACCCGCCCTGTTTGGGCGGTGTCAGCTTTTTTCCATTCAACATGGGGGACGTTAATGAGCGACTGCACGTCTGCAGTTCCCATTACCTATGAACTCCAAACATAGGCCTCAGCGGGGGACCATTCAAAAAGTACGTACGCTCGAAAATGGCAAATTTTTACTCCCCCTCCCCCCTTGTACGCTTTATGTGTACCCCCCTTCAGCGTACGTACGCTTTTTAGTACACCCCCTAACCAAAGTCGAAACTTGTAACTCTTGTAACAGTAGAATATGTAGGTATCCAATCGTATTTATAACAAAGCCTCAAGAAATTAAAAGAATCTATAAGATGAACAAAAATACCAAAGGAGAAATGAAAAATAACAATCGCAAAAACCATTTTTTGATGTGAAAATATTGCGTTTTTCTCTAAAAAAAAAACAGTTTAGGAAAAATTACTAGCGTACGTACTTCTCCTCAAGGACCCCCCTCCCCCTCGTACGCTTTTGGGAGTACCCCCCCTTCTCGAGCGTACGTACTTTTTGAATGGTCCCATGCGTTGAAAGGAAGGCGGTAGGCCAATTTTTTTTTGACCCGGCTTGAACAGCCAGAGGCTGAACGTGTAATAATCGTTTGTGGTGATATTCATATATACATTGGGAAATTCCCTAACTGCAATTGCGCACATCTAGTACTTCTTCTTTTCAATCTTATCACACAAAACGTTCATAAAACGGAAATATAGTTAGTATTACATTTCTTATATTTCTTTGGTTTAACCTTTTATTTTGATAAAACAGACACCCAGAGCATGCTCAGAACTGCTTGTTTGGTGTATATTCTTTTATATATTCATGGTTCTTGCAGAAAATGTTTTTGAGAAAGCCATAGATAAAAGAGCAAATAAATGGTTT
Source organism: Clytia hemisphaerica (assembly GCF_902728285.1). Lineage (NCBI taxonomy): Eukaryota > Metazoa > Cnidaria > Hydrozoa > Leptothecata > Clytiidae > Clytia > Clytia hemisphaerica. The sequence continues at coordinate 142,963 of NW_027104385.1, forward strand.
TGAAGAAAAGTTTGAAGAAAAAATAAGACAATTTATAATATTAAATACTTTACACACTTCAGTTTCATTTTGTGAATATTTAAAACATATAGTTAAAAAGTTCGATAATTTATTCTTATAACCATTTTTTTATGGAATTTCTTTTTAGCGAATTAATTGGCTGAAAATCAAGCAAAAACTTTTCATGTTGAGTATGTTAACATTATAAAACCAGAAATGGATAATATTTTGAAAACAGTGATCAAGTTAAATAAAGGAGGTTATTTATATAATACATACAAGGGAATACAATATTCTTAAGATGGAAAAATAAAAGATTGCCAAATAGTGGAGTACACCATGAGTACTGATATAATGTGTTTAATGTGCAAATACACTCAAGAAATTCTAGCTCTCATTCAGAAATTAGATGAATAATCTCATAAAAAAGTACTTTTTACATTCAAAGTAAAAAGTTTGATGTTTTTAAGCATTATTAAAGGTTCTAACAGTAATCATCAACAATCTGTAGGAAAGCACTTTTTCAACTTTCACAATTGTATGGAGTGTTGTTTATAATTCTTTTGGTAGAGATTGTTGTTATATATCATTTCATAAATTCTGCATTCAATCGTACTCTTTTATGCTTACTTGTAGGGGGTGGATGATGCAGTGGCAGTACTCTCAGAGAAAATTCATAAAATGGGGGGTCATTATTAACTGATTTTGGGGTGATTTTCCCAAAAAAACCCAAGGAAAATGAAGGTTTGGCACTTTATCAGGAAAATTTCATAAATTAGAGGTCATTAAAAAATGCTAATTGGGTGATTTTTTCCAAAAAATTGCAAAATGTCCACCTACAATTAAGCACAAGAGGGTAATTTTTTCAGAGGTCACCAATGTCTCTTTTTGTATAAAAGTACCATATTTTCATATAATCACGTAAAAGTAATCTTAGTTTTGTTTTGCAAGTAAAAAGTGGTATGAACTCTCTCTTCTTATGACATGACGAAACCAAAACCTTCGCATCACATTATCTTGAAGCATGCATGAAGGTTCACCTTTCCAGAAATTTCATTCTTCAACCAAATTCAATCAAATTGCTAAAATGTTGTTCCCTAACCTTTCTTCCAGTCTCTGTTATAAAACAAATTTTGTTTTGTTTTTCTATAATAGTTTTCAAAAATAAAGCTAGCTAGCTTTTTTTCCATGTGAAATTCATCAATGTCCAATGATGGGAGAAGAATCTCTCGAAACGTAGCCATGTGAAATTCATCAATGTCCAATGATGGGAGAAGAATCTCTCGAAACGCAGCCAATCGCAAATCTCGTGATCCATATGTAGCTAGGTAGATTTTTCCTCGTGATATTCCCGATGCCCGATGATGGGAGAAGAGCCAAACGTAAATTCGTGATTATATTCAAGACACGATAAACTTCCACCAAATATTCACAAATAAGTCCTTTCCCATAAATAAATTCCAAACTTCATTTATCAAGCAAAATTGATTTAAGTTTTGTTTTTGTTGGTATGAATGCTTTTCCTCTAAAGATAAACCAAAACAAAAATGTTGTCTCAGAATGAAAGTCGTCTTTTCTTTTTCTTTTGTCACTCTTCACCACATCAAACAAAAGCAGATGAAAATTCCATCACACAGAGTCTTTGTCAAAATCATCATACATTGATTGATATTGTTGTGTGATTCTCAAATTTACTGATTAAATTGAACCAAAAATGTCCTCAAAAAGATAAGTAATTGCCTGATTATTACCACTTTTCAGGACTTCAATTCCTTTCTTTAAAACACTTCATTGAACGCTTGCAAAGAAGTGATTCATTGAACGCTTGCAAAGAAGTGAGGTCGTTTGCCGTACGAACGGCTACCCTTCAAATCATTTCGATATTTTGCCGGCGACGACATGCGACTGAAAGTTATTTTTGTAGGAAAATCTTTTAGGCTCAAAACGGTCGGTCTCGTATTTTCGAGAAATTTCCTTGAACCACCTGAAATTTGCCATTTCACTGGATGCATTTTCTGAACCAGGTTCAAAATCAAAGATTTTCCTAGCACAGAACACAGCTAGATATTAATCCCGCAAAAAAAAAAGTCATAACAAAGATTTTTTACAGCGTGGGAAAGCTAGCTACGCCGTACACACATAACCTAAAGCTTTTTTTCGCGCGCACCACGGAAACGCACGCCACATGCATACAACCCCTGGTAAAATAATATCGAGATATGACCAAAAAGAAAAATCAGTTCCGATCAGAAAACTAGATTTCACTTGAAGATAGGGTCTTTGTTTTTTTTATTTACTAAAAGGGTTGGGGTGGTTCAGCTGAACCATTTGAACCCCCTCAGATCCGCCGCTGCGAAATTATATTAAAAAATTTTAGACAGTTTGGTAAATATTATTATTATTATTGTTATTGCTGTCATCATGATCAGATAAAGATTTTTGTATAATTTATAATCCTTTGTGTGCTATTGTATTATTTTGCTATCATTTTTCACTTTTTTGTGTAAAGTTCAAAAAGTTCTTTAAAAAATTCATGATAGTTATTTATTTTTTTACACCTCCTTTCTCTTTCCTTCATTTCATATTTTAGAGGCCACTCTTTTTTTGGTTCTTAAACACTTTAACCCAAAAAACTATCTTAGTTTTCCCAGCTTCATTTTGTGTTTAAATGAAATGAATTTTGATTCTTTATCTCTGTCTGGTTCATGGTACATTGGGCATAAAAAGGTGGCTGTTTTAGCCAATCTAGAGGGTCGAAATTCAAAAATTTTCTAGCCCGTCCGGCCCAACCATGGTCGGCCTTCCTTAGACACTATATATAGCTGAGTCACTATACTATATATAGCTGAATCTTTTTTGCAGGGTATCCTAAAAATCCTAGATACGTCCCTGGGTCTGTTGATTCTTTTTCGCATAAAATTCTCATTTCTTGACAGAATGTTTGATTGGTTTGATTTATATATTTAGAAAAATTCAAAAAAATGGAAAAATAACGTATAATTAAACGTATAATTATAAAAATATTAATGTTTCATCTTTATTTTATTTAGTATTTTCAACACTTTCTCTCTCTCTTGAAAATTTACTTTTTATTATCGAGAATAGCCAATTTTGAAATAATCATCTACGGTCCAAAGCTTAAATTTCTAGGGTTGTTTACTTTACTGCAGAGACATACATTAAACTTCCAAGGCTTATGTGTTCTATGAAGCATAAAATAATATGTTTTAGATATTGGTTGACACAACAATTTTAAAAGGAGATCTAAGGTCAAAGTTTCTACTACATAATTTAGAGAAACTTAGAAAAAAGGGAATCAAATATTTTTATTTGATCTATATTCTAGCTATAATTTCTTTACATGTGACATTATGAAAATGTTTAGTTTTAGACAATCAAACATTATGCTTTATTTTTGGTGTTAGCTTTTTTCAGATTAAATATATTTGGTAGAAATTTTGAATAAGAGTTTTTTTGTTTTTTTCTCGTAATATGTTTCTATTAGAAAATAAGAGAAAAATAGTACATCAATGTAGGATCTAAGTGCAATAATTATATATTATATACTTTTGATTGCTTTAGAATGCAAATTTCAACAGCTTTTAGGCAGCTGAAAAGACCACTAAAACGTTTTTATCTTATAAATGAAGCTATGAAAAATTACTTATCATCATACTATGATTTCAATATTGTGGTTCTTATTTATCCTTCCCTCAGTAAAAAAACTTCTTAACTTATCGCTACAGTCTTCTTATCACTTTTTCCTTCCCTGGCAACCTGTCAATTGGTGGTAATCTGGGTACTTTTGCATTCCCGTTTTCGACCTTCCTTGTAATTCTTTCTACTTTTCTTTTTCGTCGCAGAGTACCACAACGGTGACGTGGAACTAAAACTTTATTCCCTTCTTTTTCAATTTCTCTTTGAATGATGTTAGTTTGGATGGAAACATTAAAAGTCTTACTGTTATGGGATATGTAGGAATGAAGCTTGCCTGAATCTGGGTGACGGATATCTACTCTGATATACCAATATGTTTGGACATGGAGCTCTTTTGCCTTAAATATGGAATAAGTCAAGTTTATATTATAAGCTGTGTGTGACTGTGAAATATAGCACCATGAGTGTAAAAGAAAGTTTTAGAAGTATAGGTGATGTATAGTCTAAAAATATTGTAGTGATTGTCAAGTCAGTCAAATCAATAGAGTTATGTATAACAGCTAGAAACATATACTCAAGATGGTCTCTCAACCTGATTTTTTATTCATTGTGTCAATATAATAAATCAATTTAGCAAAAGATTCAATTAACTAAAAGGCCAAGGCCCCTTTAACGTGATTATTGTATTTACAACTAACTTCATGGTAATGTTGCCCTAGGGCAATTAATTTATGAAGAAGTAATTTCTTTAAATGGAAAACATCTATTTTAAGATCATTAGAAAGAGGAGAAAACTCACCCGATGGTATTCCAAAGGATGGAAGTAGGTCAAAATAGTTTATGTGCTTTTGAGTTCTGTAGATTTTTTGACCAAACAAAATGACAATCAAGAACAATATCCAAGGAGATATTGCTTAAGAATTTATGGCATGGAAGAGTTGGCTGACGTTAAAAGGTTGTGGATCTTTGCAATCACTTGAACATTTCTGCTGCTGACATTGATAGGGCTCATCGTGTTGGCGGAGAAAAGCAATCCATGATTGTCACATTTCATTTATTAGGGAAACGCACATTATATAAAGCTAGAAAAAGTAATGCTTTAGACCAAAATATCGAAATACGTCTTGACATCACCAAAGCAAGGCTTGACCTTTTAGACAGAGCTAAAGCATTAGCACAGACATATGTGTTCACAGACATAAACTGCAGCTGTGTAGCACGCTTAAAATCTAAAGAATACAAATTTTTCAATTATATCGAGTCCTTCAAACAGAATATTTTAAACAAGTAGCTTTTTTTCTTACATTGTTGATAGGAGTTTGTCATGGGGGTAAGTCTTTGTCAATAAAGAGCATGCATCGGATTTTTCAATATTTTACGCTTGAAATGTCGTAAGCTTAACCCGTCCTGTAATTTATTCATCTTACAAAATTTCTTTTCTACACTTTTATTAAGATTAAACAACTTTCTGCATTTCTGAACATTCATAAATTTGACATTGTCTACTTTGGTGAAACTTTTCGATAATTATGAGATAAAAAGGTGCGACCATAATAATAAGACCTCTAATAATAAGAGAGGTGGTGTTTGCATCTATTATCGAGATCATCTAGGTCTCGATGTGAAACCATAACTCACTACTTTGGACGAATGTCTTGTAGCTGAGATGAAAACCGGTGTGACTCGGCTCTTTCTTTGCGTCTGTTACCGTTCCCCCAGTCAGACAATTAAAATTTGTAAAAATATTTTTTTGGTTGGTTGAAAAAAAAACTTGCAAAATGTCATACACTTTGGCCCACCAGCTGATCTGGATTTCTATTTTCAGGAGTCTGCTAGAGCTGGTCGGGATGATAAACAAAGTATGGCATTGCTGTTTAGATATCCGAAGAGTTTCATTAGATATTCAACATCATCGATCAAAGAATATTGTCTGTCTGACGAAAAAAGCAGAAGACAGATGATCTTGATATTGTATGACTCTAGCAATCTCCCTAAAATTAAACCTCGATATAACTGTTGTGACTTCTGCTATAATGTGTGTATGATGGTAACGTTGCCTGAAAACCGACTGACTATTGATGCGGGTGAATATGATAACAATGATGAGGAAGATACAAAGTGTTACGAGAGAGAGAACAGTCCAATTAGTAATGAAGATGGTAATTCAGAGTGATTACCATATTATGGTTTACTGTTTTCTATTTTGGACATAATATGTATTTTATCATCAGTGATTTAGGCTTTTATTTGTGAATAGTTGTATAAGATTGAAAGGAACACTATGTTCTACCTATGATCAAACCATGCCCAAAACTCACTATTTCTTGAATGATTCCGATCTTGAATCCCACTCTAAGAAAACAAATCTAATTGTACCACTGACATAATTTGGTTTTAAGTTTCACAGTTGAAAGCTGGTGATTTTAAAATCACACTAACACCTGATACAGACTTTGACCCCTGGTATCTCTCCAAATTTTCCAACCAGCAATTCCAACTCTTTTAGGATACTTATAATCGATATTAAACGTTGATTGTCGAGAAGACCTGGCTATCAGGTATGAATATATGCCAGTATACATTTCCGAAATAGGTGAAACTATTGTAGATTCATGTCAGTTTCAACTAATTTCATTTTGGTATAGGCTAAAGACTTTTTTGGATGTGTCTTAAAGAAGTGGTGACAGGCTGAGGTATCCATGCTATTCACAAAAAAAAAACCTCATTACTAACAAAATAACAAAATGTCTGAGCAACATGAAAATCCCTGAACTTTTGACCCGCAAAGTTTTACTATAATCTAACTAAAATCTTCAGGTTTAAAATATATAAAATAGAAAAATACCTTCATATGTACTTTGTCCAGTTAAGAATGACACTTTTCTAATTTCAAATTCTGTATATATTACGGGCAGAGATTTAAAAGAAACTTTTAATCATGTCTCAAGTTGAAAAGTATGCAGCATAACTATGTACTAAGAATAAATTTCTCTTCTTTTATATATATAGTGAAGATATGTAATATCTGTCATTGTAGAAAAAGAAAAGTATTGATATATAAATAACTGAAACTGATAAAAACTAAAAAAGTAAAGAATATTTTTGTTAATTATGTATATTTACGATTTTTTTGGGTATTTTTATATACACCAGTCTCGACCCAATCCTCAAGTTAAATTGAACCATTCCAGAGGCTAAACATGGTGGAATAGCGGCTAGACGAAAAAAAAGGTGAAAAAAAAAACTGAATTTCCATTTTTAGGGCTCGCATATTGTAAATTTTTGTAAATTTTGCTTACGCGCATGCGTTTGTCAAAAGAGTCGCACTCCGCTCGCTAACGCTCGCTCCGTGCGTAATAATCAAATTTCTTATACATAAAAAAGGGCAAACAGCTGAAATAACTGCAGTCAATAGATAACAGGTGAGTTTATTTAGGCAAACAAAACAAAAAGTAGTAGGGATACCCCAGAAAAGAATATAAAGTAAATCGATTTTTACTTACCACTAGTCAATAGAAGACTTCATACCCAATATGATTATGGAATATATTTTCATGTATCCATGTACACAAGTTGTAAAAGGTAAAAACAAAGTTAAAACAAAGTTAGTTGATCTGCAAGCCTGTAAAGAGACAGTCTTTCTACAGCTCTGAAAGATCTTGACTGTGCTGCCGCCGCTTCAAAAAAGATTTTCGGCTTTTTGGAATGGCGGGAAAACGAATACCGTGATCTGATTGGTCCACGGGATTTTATCGAACGGGCAGGTACAAAACGCCTACTACCTACTACTTATTACTTACTACCTATTACTTACTACCTACTACAATATGTCTTAAAATAAAGAAAATATTTTTTTTTTTTTTTTTTTCTTTATTGAAACAAAGACACGTGTACACTACGAACATATATTACAAAACATTACTTAAACATAAAATATAGTCCCTCCCCCCGCTAGGAACTAACGTTATATCGCCAGAGGTACTAGACTATGTAAAAAATAAATAAATAAGTAAATAAAGAAAATAAAAAGAAAAAATCTTGGAGAAGGAAGCTACAGTTGTTAGGTAAAAGCCTAAAATAAAGCACCGCTAAACCTTCCAGTTTCGTTAAGAAATTCAACAACAGAACAAAGAATAGATTTATTTAGATTTGAAGTCAAACTTTCATCCCCATACAATAAAAGCCGACAGAAAAAAGTAGGGTTAAGTGGCGGATGAAAAATAATGCCTAGGGTCTGAAGTTTGTCGAACAAAGATTGTCTTGCATGGGAATATATAGAGCAGTGCAGAAGAAAGTGTTGAGTGTTTTCAACAGAGTTAGTTCGGCAACCACAGAAAGGGTCTAAAGTGTCGCGGAAGCCATGTCTAAATTTATGCTCGCTGAGATGGCTGAAACCGACCCGAAGTCGATTAAGAAAGATCACTCCTTGAATGTCAGGAACATCAAAAACATGGGATTGCTTGGGTCTCAAAAATTCATAGATTGCTTTTTTGAAAGTTTTAATTGAAGGTAGATCTCGTATATTATCTCCCAGAACATTCCACTGAGATATGCAGTACGGAAAAAAAGTGTTACGGAAACGTTCAGTTCGTATATTAAGAGGATAAATAGGATTTCTTGTTCTAAGGCCACCTGGTGCTGTAAGTCTTACTGGCAGGTAGTTACGTAAATACGAAGGGGCTAAATTGTTAATAATTCCATAGAAGAATGTCATTCTTCTAGCAAAGCGCCTGTCAGCGAGACTTTCAAGACCAAGTTCTGAATATAGTTTTTCTTGAGACGTTCCACGAAAACAGCCTGTTATAGCAAGGCAGGCATTATATTGAATAGATTCAAGCTTCTGCACAAAGGTAGCATTTCCTGGGCGGTCATATACGATATCACCATAATCAAGATGAGGCCTAATGAAAGATTTATAAATGGTTAGTAGAGATCTCCTAGGCACATGCTTGCGAAGTCGGTTAATAAGACCAATTCCTTTATTGGCCTTTTGTATCTTCTCATCTAGATGGCGATCAAAAGAAAGTTTTGAATCTAAGATTAAACCAAGATGTTTCTGGTACTCACTGGTCGTGATATTAGGATTATTAAAGGATATTACTGGAGCATTAGGAGGAGTGAGTCTACAGGTAAAATAGACTTCAACAGCTTGCTTAGATGGGTCAGGGTTAAAAGACATCTTCCATTGATGAGCCCAATCAGTTATCCTGGAGAGATCTCTGTTAAGTACATCAAGGCTCAAGAGTTGATCAATCACAAGAGAGAATAAAGAGGTATCGTCAGCAAAGATCTTGGGTTTTGACTCAAGGTTTTCTGGAAGATCATTAATATAAATTAAGAAGAACAATGGACCAAGAATCGAGCCTTGAGGTACCCCTGCATTGATTCGCTTCCACTCAGATGTTTTCCCATTCAACACAACTCTCTGATGTCTATCGTCAAGAAAGCTGCGAATTAAGGAAAGTAACGGTCCAGTCACCCCATAAGATTTGAGTTTAAAGAGTAAGCCATCGTGCCACACCCAATCGAATGCCTTTGAAATGTCTAAAAACACCCCCCTGGTATCTAGAGAAGGATCTTTGTCAAACCCTGTATAAATATCATGCGTTATGGATAACAACTGAGAAATGCAGGAATCCCCCTCCCGAAAACCAGACTGACAAGGAGAAAATAAGTTGTTATTTTCAAAATATCTGTAAAGTGTATCATAAATACACTTTTCCTATATTTTTCCAAACACAGGAAGAAGAGACACTGGTCTGTAGTTTTTGGCTATGCTCCTGTCTCCCTTTTTATAGACAGGAACCACGTTTCCTTTCTTCCACTGTGATGGGAAGATGCCAGAGTTGATAGAAAGATTGAATATACTAAGCAAAGGTTTTACTAGAGACTTACCACAGATTCTGACCATACGAGTAGAAATATTATCCCACCCATGGGCCTTGTTAACATTCAAAGAATTAATAATAGACTCGATTTTTTCTTCTTCAAATACAAGATTATCGAGTCTAGAGTTAGTAAGAAATTGTTCAGGTGGCAAAACACTGCCAGTATCGATAAGTGAGCATTGGTTTGAAAAAAAGAGTTGAAATATCGGCCTTCTCAGAAACATCGCTTACAAGGACGTTTCTTTCATTTCGAATAGGTGGAATTTTCGGGGTTTTACGTACGTTCAGAAACTGCTTCAGAATAGACCAGTATTTCTTACTTCCTATGTTTGGATCATTTAAAGAGTTGCCAAGACGAGAAAAATAGTTATCCTTGGCAGTCTTGATGGCCAATCTACACCTGTCAACCATGTCAACAAGTGCCGGACCATCTAAAGGATTTCCCCATTTTCTCCAACGACGATATATCTTAGCCTTATCCAAAAGCATCTGCTTTATCTCAGGAGTCATCCATAACGCATCTTTGTCTCTGATGGTGATAGTTTTATTTGGAACAAAATTAGAAAAAATATTAAGTATATATTCAGAGAGAAGGGAAACACGATCTTCTACGTTGAGTCCCAGAAAGGAGGTTTCCCAATCAATGGCATTCAGGGCAAGCACGATTCCCCTCTCATCAGCACGAGAAAAGTCCCAAATCTTGCGTTTATAGGAAAGAAAATATCATTTTTAGAAGGATATATAACTCACAGGGTTCGAAATCAGGACTTAGCTTGGTAAAATAACCATTATTAGAGATATATCATCATGTTTTGAAGTCCAAAATGCTTTCTTTCTTTTTTTTCTTTTCTCGTGCTTACTTTCACTTTCTCTCTTGTTACTACGATTGTTTTTCGGATAATTTTGCAGACCATTTTATCGAACTCCTCCGTAGTGATTTATTTTGATTGGGGGCGCTATCCATATTATTGAATAATCGAGGCAAATATTAAACAAAAGAATCACATGGCCGAGAATACTTTTTTTTCAAAAAACTTTGTTGATGGCGGATGGATATGGACAACAAAACAAGCAGGGAAAAGATGAGAAATCAAACTGAAACAAAAAAAGGTAATCATATTTTTTGTCTTTTAGGTTAATATTAGTGGCTGCTTTCCTAAATTTTGGTCACATATACAGTCATTTCATTTAAATCACAACACTCAGCTTAGAAAAATGGGGATAGTTTTCAGTTAGTCTGGAGACCATACTCTGTTACAAAAATATTTCTATCCTGTTAAAATCCCAACAACTTCACTGAAATACAGAGTATGGAATTATTGACTCGATTCAAATCACTTCAAATCACGAAAGAAAAAACCATTATTTTCTCAAAACAATTCAAAAGCTCGCGCCACTTCTTGAGACAGTAGATACTTTTGTTTATCAAATCATAACAATAAGATATTAGCCAATCAAATTCTGCGATTAATTCTTGCATCTTGTATAATTCCTGGCTACTACTGTCTACACTTTGATATTTTTTTGAAACCACATAGACAGAGAAGTCGGGTCTCCCAGCTAGTTTTCAGTAGGTTTGAGGTTTGAAATCTTGGAGAATAAAAATATTTTAAGGTCTGGAGGTGTTTTTATTTTGAGCCAGACTTTCCTAAGTGATACAACCCATACTTGGGGAAGAAGTCAAACCAGAAATTTTTGTATACTTAGCAAACTTTTGAAAATTTTTCCATGTTTTTCCAGGTTCAATATTCGGTTAGGCAAATCCTTGCATTTGCACTGGGTTCGATACGTTGCAAATGCAACCTGATGCAACGGGTCAAAAACGAAAGTAATGTGAAAACTGGTTGAAAATACACTGAACAAAGATTTATCAAAACTATTTTGCTTGATTAAAAAAGATTGAATAGATGGAATTTTTTTTCAATAGACAAAATCCTTTATTCTCAACTTCAGTTGAGCTAGAATCTGACAATGTGTGTATGTGTGTATATGTCTGTATGTATGTATGTCCGTCCGAAAACTTTGGGGCAACCTGGAGACTTCAAAGATTATTAGATTCGGCTGAAATTTTGTACACTTGTTCCTTGGGTGAATATCTGGTGGTGTTTTTTTTCATTTTTCAAAAATTTTGATTTTTGGGGCCTGGGGACGAGTTTCCGCTATAATTCAATCTGAACATCTACAATTGGGCCTCTAAATAGTTTGGAAAATACTGAAGTTGAGCCCAGTGCGTTGCGCACATTCGACTATAAACAAATGAAGAATCTTGTAATTAAAAAATGAAAGCCCTGTTCATCTTTTTTCCCCCGTTTTTACATTAAATTCAAAATTGGCGTATTTGCCTAACAAGTTCTAGCTCATTTGCACAGGGTCGGGAAAAACCATTGCAAATGCACACCGCGTGCAAATGCAAGGATTTGCCTTAACTGATATTGACTCATGCTGTACTTCAAGAGAAGCATACTGACGTGTAGATCAAGGGATATTATTTTAAATCATTTTTAACCCAAAAAAAGATATCAAAGGTACGGTAGATCTACAAAAACCCTAGGAACATGAGCTTTTAACCAAAGAATTTTTCAGAAAATTTATTGCATAAATTCTAATATGCTGATTTCTGCTGATATCAGCAAAATATTAAAAGATATTGCTCAAATATTCCACTGGGACATTCAAAAAGTATATAAGTACTCTTCGGTTCCCAATAAACAGGCCCCCGCTTGATAATTTTTCGAGAACTTTTCAGCCTGATTTTAGCCTATATTTACCTTATTTTTGGGTTTTCCCCTCAGCAATTTTCAAAACATTCAATTCCTGAGGGCGCCAAATTATTAAAATTATTTTTTTATGAAATCATGACGTCATCACAAGAAAATTCTTTTTGAAGATGCTTCTTACTTTCATGTTAACTTTCAAGATGATAGCTTTTGAACCTGTTTGAGCCAAAGATGCCTAACATAACAAAACTTTGGCTTTTTATTTCATTTTATGTCCGAAATATTCTTAAATTTGGCATTCAAATACCATCCTGTACCACCATCAGTACACATTTTTAGGGATGTTGGGTTGCTTCCTTGGCTCATGCTAAGCTTTAGGACTTGGTTGCTAAGTTCAAGTTGCTTAATTTTTCAGCCATGCTCAGGGCTGAAACCTTAGCAAATCGTTTTCTTATAAAAAGTAGTACAAATTTCAGGTAAAAATGGGATACAACATGCATGTCTTATTAATTATTAATATTGATATTATTTATAAAACTCACATCACACAGATTTCATGGTGATTTCATCATCCAGTGACGAAGCTGATGACTCTGTTACATCATTACCAAAAGTACCAGAAGTAACATTGAAGCAAGAACAATCTCACAATGTAACAACAGGTATCAATTTCTAATTAAATCTTCCACAAGTGACATAGCATGGCGTCAGCACAAATTGTGATTTCAAAATTTTTTGCTTGTCTGAAAAAACAATTAATTTACAATAAATTAATTCTATTATACAAATTCTATGCTTCACCTATTGTCACTTTGAAAAACCTTTTTGTCCAGTTCTCTAGTTTTGGTAAAGTCATTGTTTTTTTTTTATATGAAAAAGTTTGAAATTATTACCCTTAAAAAGCCAGGTGCTCTTTCTGATAGTAAAGTAAGTTTCCAGTATTAGTAAAGTGAACTCTGAAATAATAAAAATAGTTTTTTTTTCAGATTTTGGACATCTTCTCTCAAGTGATGATGAAGGAGCCAAAGATAAAACAGAACTGGAGGAATCAGAGTCACCACATGTGAAAAGTAAGATTTTCCTATTTTCAATTTTCAATTTTATTAGGTCAAAACTTGGAAATTCATGGTAAACTCGCATGGCTCACTTGTTTCTTCTTAAAAAAACATAGTTGGGAGGGAAATAAATGTTTCGTTTTCAGTAAAAATCTAAAATCAATACCAAAGTATCTTAAGGCAATTTTATCTGAAAGTAGTCCATAAAGGTAGTGGAATTGAAAATTTCACTTTCTGATAAGAAAAAACTCACCCAAAGACTCTGACTTTTGAAATTTGATATCTATTTATAATTCATTTCAATTTAGAACCGAAAGTAGAAAGCATCAATAATGTTAAGGATGAAGCGGAATCAGACTCAGACTCAGGAGGAAAAAAGTAAGATTTGGTTTGAATAATATGGCTAATTTACAGGAGACTGTATGGGACCCCTGTTTATTAATCAACCCCATCGTTTATTTGTAACCTAAGAGTAGTGGTTTTGCGTTTGGTGAAAAGATATTCAAGAGTTTTGATAAGTAATAAGACTGATTTGAGTTGTCAGACACAATAAAATGACCCCGATTAGCTAGTTACCAATTAAAAAACCAGTGTTTCAAAATAAAGTTTGAACGTTTCAAATTACTAATCATTGGGACTATTGTGTTGGTAATGTCTTAATCTTGATCCTTTAATAGGCAATTAAAATACAATTTTTTATTGTTTTTTATTTAAGAATTATGCAGTTTGGTAACTCTGTGTACATGGAAACTAAAATCAATCCTACAAACAAGGATATTTTAGATGCTGTCGATTTGGAAGGATTTCAAGTTGCTAAGGAAGTTCCAATAAGGTGTCAAAGTAATGCTATTTTTATTGTGGATACAAGTAAACTTGCTCATCCAGATGACATTCTGTCAGATGACAACGGTTCGTATAAAAACAATGGGACTTCTTATAATCTTTTGACAAGATATCTTGATGAGGATGGGAATACTGAAATTCATTCTAAATCGTTAAAAAGAAGGAAATTTCAACTTGATAAACAACTCCAAGATAATGAATACTTAGTGACAACAACTTTTTATCGAAATTTGTCTTGTTTGGACTTTACGAGAAAAATTTACGATGTCAAGTGCAACCAAGGTATATTTTCCAATAAGATTTTGCAATACAAATTTAACGGACCTGCAAGAGACTTTGATGTGTTATATCATAAGAACTCAAAGAAAAACTTTAAACCCAATGCTCGAAAGGCTGAAAGTGCAAAACAAGAAATGGTCACTGCAGTGAGTGGTAACTCTACAGGACCAAATACATTATTTGATAGGCTTTATGAAAATGCTGGAGGACTCTTTGAAAACATGAGCTCAGCCTCCCTTCCTACTGTGCGTGGAATTAAGTATCAGCGATCAATTTTAAGAAGCAATCTGAACACCGAAACAGATCCTGTTGCTGAATTTATTAAATACGGGCTTCACGAATCGAATTTTGTACAGAGCTATCAAATGTTACCTTCTTTGACCGCTGTTATTGCAGCCGATTTTCAAATCAATGATATCGTCAACTTTTGCACAGATCCAACCGATATGTGAGGGTTTTTATATATAACAGCCTTAACCTATAAGCATCTGCGGCTACTTGAAAAAGAATCAAGACAGAATCCTGCACTTCCAGGCCCAGCAATTATTCATTCCAGCCTTGACGCCACTGTTTTCCAATATTTTGCCTCAACGTTAGTGAGCATCGAACCAAAATTGAAAGATATCATAGCTGTTGGCTCAGACAGAGACAAAGCGATTGACAACGGGTTCATGGCTTCCTTTCCTATTGGAAGACTTCTGTCTTGTAAAAGCCACGTTCATGGAAATATATGTGCAAAACTCACACAGCTTGGCATATCTGACCTAAATTCGCCAAATTCGCCAAAATTAGTTCCCGCCAAAATAAGTTCCCTTAAGGTAGTGTATTAAATGAAAATTTGTCATCAATAAAGCAATATATTGTGCTCAAATACTTTCTTTTGCTTCTTACTAGGGACTAGTGGATGCAGCTAGTGATGAAATGTTCGACCAACTATTGATTCCCCTGGTTGAGACTTGGAACGAACGAGAAACAAAAATTAGGAAACTAAAATGTGTCAAAGACGCCAAGTTTGCTGATTACTTTATCAAAGTACATTTTTAAAAAAAGCTGAGTTTATTTTAAAATGATTTTTATCTCCAAGTGAATCCTGATGGCTTCACGTTTGGCACATAATCACTGTAATGGTCATTGCTTCGTAAATAGAATAATCAGTCTTTTTCATCCAGATTTCCAAAAAGATTAGATTAGACTTAGATTTGATCGTTTTGACTAAACAACCATGTCAGATTGTCACACTCGGTCGGAAAATTCCGTCAACAGAGCGTGATGTGCGTAGAATAGATGATTTGTTGTGAAATTATTCAATTATAAGAATTCCTTGTTTTTTGGATCCACCCCCGTAGAGGTCCTATAAATTAGCTCATGTTCGTGCGTTCTTACGTGCGTTTGCTACCAGCTTAAGATTGGCTCATTCAAAATTTCTGATTTTTGGCACAAAGGCATGACTAAAAACCCTCAAATGTTACTGAGTCCGATTTTCAAAAAAAAATTGTTAGGCAAATTTGGGCCAAAAAACGGCAAAAATCATTGAGTTTTTAAGAGTTTTTTGGACTTATTGGATCATTGGATCATTAGTTATTTTTCTGAATTTTTGCACGAAAGTAGGGTTTCATTGATAGCTCAAGCAGCAGATTTTTGAAGTTTCGGTTTCTAAACGTTTTTTTATAAGAAACAAACAACGAATTTTAATAGATCGTCACTATGTGTTAAATGTGCATAACCAGGTAGGCCCATAAAAGCATCGCTTGTTATTTTTAGGGTTATGTCGACTGTGTGCAAAGGAATATTCACCGAAGCATCATTGGAGACAGTGCCACCTACCTTCTCTCAAATGAGGTCTTGCAGTTCGGTTTGGCCCCACACACTTTTCGTATGTTAAGTAGAGAGCAGCAAAATCAGAGAATCAACATACTCGACTCAACCCACAAAATCAAAGGACCTGCAACGCCCGCCTTGAATGAAGCTTCTGGTGCATTCTCATCGAATACTGTATCGCCAAGTTCAGAAGTAATTACAATTGATTCCGATGAGGAATCTCTTGATTTCCCACCATTCGCTACAACAGGCTTGCCGTCCTTTTTGGCACCAACATGGAAAAAGGCAGCTGATATTTTGAAGGTGAAAGATGGTATTGTGCCATCCCCTGGACAAAAGGAAACAAAAATTGTAATCTCCTTTTCGGACAAGTCGAACCCACGCTTCGTCTCTCACAAAAATGCAAATTTCCAATGTCAATGTCCTGGGTTTAAAAAGGAAGGAGTTTGTGCGCATACAATTGCTGTTGGACACCATGTTGGAAAATTGCCTCTCCTACTGAAGTCCTTTTCTAATCTTACAAAGGCTGCACAACCACTTCTGCATAAAAAAGCTGGCAGAAAGCCGAATGAAACGACAAGAAAGAGGAAAGCAACAAAAGAACGCGATGTTGATACTATGCAAGAACACCCACTCCTTGACAATGGCACAAATCCAATCGAATTCACCGCTGAAAATGATTTTCTATTGGTATGGATGAAAAATGAAAAAACCACTACATGTTATGGTTGCGGTGGCAAATTTCGTAAACTTCCCTCTGACCCCCCTCCAGCCTCTCCGTATGACATTGTTCTTAAGGGAAAGGATCAACGGATGTACACAAGTAGTGGTGGTGGGTTAAACTTTACCATTGATAAACAAAACACATTTTACCATTTAAAGAAGTCGTGTATTTAAAAAAAACGTGAAACAATCGAAAAAGATCAAATTAAAATTGGAGGAATTATAAAAAATGAGCTCGGACGGCTTCACAAAGAACAATTGAAAGTTCAATTCGGTATTGTTATTTAAGTGTAGACGCCTATCTTGAAAGCTTTTGTTTATGTTTATATTTGTAAAAAAATGGTGTGGAGCCTGGAAATATTTATAGAATTATACTATTTCAAAGTTCTATTAACCGCTACGAAATAATGTTGAGATTTGTCGTCCAATTATCAGAACAAATACCAGACCACGCATTTTGTTCTAGAGCCTCTTCTTACACGTCAAACAAAAACAAAGTCAATGTTGTTTGCTAAATATAATTCATTTTTTCGCCTTTTAAAATTCTTAGATTTGTTCATTTTGTTCTCTCTAATTCAGAGCACCCTTGCTTGGACAAATGATATTTTTTATCTTTTGATATCTTTCGATACATTTTTACATTCAAAAGGCTGTGTCGTGATTTCTTTTGTTACATTTTATACACGGTCTTTAGATTCATCTTATGGTATTTATGTAGATTTTATCAACCTGTCTTATTGTAAAATAAGGAAGAAAGAGAAATTTATGTTATTTGCAGTTACCTTGGTCTCTATCATCCTTATTTCTGTGTCTTTTGTATGATCGCTAAAAATTATCAATTTACAATTTCTATCTCAAATTCTATCACATTCTTTTTGTTCTATTAAGGGGGGGGGGTCACACTGGAAAACTAAAGCATGCCTAATTTTGATGTCATGGAAACAAGTGATCAAAGCAGAAAACCTTTTGTGACCGCTGCATGCTTTGTTTATTTCTATTGAATTTCTTCACAAGGATTTTTATAAACATCTGTTGTGTAAATAAAGAGTTGGGTTTTCTAAAAAAAAAAAAATAACAAAAAATGATCAATCAACAAAAATTAACAGTCTCTCACGACTATTTTGAATGGACGTTCTATTTACTTCTCATCTCTTTTATGTTGCGTTAATTTTTTCGGCTCCGATGGAAAGAAAAATCCTTTGTATGTTTTGACTATAAGTGTTCCTCTATCAATTAAAAGGTCCTTTCTTTTTTAACATTAAGCCAAAGAGAAAAATAAATAAACAAAAGAAAGCGGGAAAGCTAATTTTCATTTTCAGAAACAAAGGAGGAGTGCTCTGGTCCTCAAGATATATTCTAGTAGGTAGTAAGTAATAGGTAGTAAGTAATAAGTAGTAGGT